>NC_142944.1:57283740-57333740 GCF_046866305.1 Octopus bimaculoides
ATGTACGTGTACGTGTGTGTGAGAGAAAGAGAGAGTGAGATGTCTCACTCTCTCCCTTTCTCTCTCTCTCTCTCACACACACACGCACACATACATGCCATAAAGATGTATGCCTGTTTATTTATGTATGTACGTATACATGACAATACACCCCTTCACACACATACACTCTCTCTCTCTTTCTCTCTCTCTCTCTCTCTCTCTCTCTCTCTCTCTCTCTCACACACACACACACACACACGTCCATTTCATCTGATGTTTGATACTGTATGTATATGTATCTGTGTGTGCGTGCGTGCAGCGTTCCACAATCGCCAGAAAAAAAGCAGTGGAATTTTCTTTCTTGATGTTCCTGGTGGCACAAGTAAAACATTTGTAACATTGATTCTCTCCAAGGTAAGGTAACAAAAAATAATTGCAGTTGCCGTACCATTGTTTGGCTTTGCTGCGACCATTATCTCGGGAGGATGAACAGCTAATTCTGCTTTTAAATTACCTCTAAACTTGGACAGAAATGACAGTCCAATTTGTAACATAAGTAAAGATTCTTGTTCACTAGAAGTGTTGTACCTATGCTACCTTATCATTTGGGATGAATGCACCATGTCACATAGAGGTTCAATGGAAGCTCTTGGTAAGACCTTACAGGACATCAGAGGCAACAATATATCTATGGGAGGAATGACATTAATTTTATCATGCGATTTCAGACAGATATTACCAGTCATTCTAAGACGAACAAGATCTGATGGAATAAAAGTATGCATTAAGTTTTCACACCTATGGAATAAAGTGCTAAAATTCTCTTGCGCAAGCTTCATTACATGGTGACCAATGTGCGAAACAGTTTTCAACATAGCTCCTCCAATTAGGAAATGAGAAAGTACCATTTGGTGGGAATGTTGATATCAGTTTCACTCGTATTGCTATCATGGTGAATTCCCTAGCTGAATTAAAGAACAGGGTATTGCCAGACTTAAGTAATAATTATAATTCGCATAAATGGTTGTGTGAGAGGGCAATTCCAGCTCCAAAAATTGAGACAGTAGCAAGGATTCACTATGAATTAATGAATAAGATTCCAACAGTCATTAAGTATGAATCAGTTGATTCAGCCCTTGCCGAAAATCAAACTGTCCATTAACAAACACAGTTCCCTAATTCTCTTGAGCCAGCTGGAATTCCTGGAGTCCCAATAATGCTCCTAAGAAATTTAGATCCTCCTAAATTATGCAATGGAACAAGGTTGATTGTGAAGACATTATCACCTAATGTGACACAAGGCACTATCAACAGTGGATGTGCTTCTGGGGAAGAGATTTTCGTTCCAAGAATTCCACTCAAACGAACAGACATGTCCTTTTATTTCAAACGAACACAATTCCCAGTGCAATTTGCTTTGCAATCTATATTAATAAAGCTCAACGTCAGACTTTGAAATTTACTGGCTTGCTTTTCTTAGGGTCACCTTTATGTTGGTTGCTCCAGGGTAGGTAATTTGCAAGACTCGTTTATCTATACTCTAAACCAGAAAACGAAAGAATGTTGTTTACCCAGGTGTTCTTACGTAATTTCCTTCAACTTAAGTGGTAGGATTTATCTCCTTTTATAAAAGTGGTAAATTTTGTATTTTCGTTTATTATTATTATTATTATTATTAATAATAATAATAATAATAATAAATTCCTTATATTCCCTTTCTATCAATGTAAAGACAGAATCTCCACACAAGAAAGAATCAACAAGGAGAATCTTTTCATAGAAAAATTCCAACCATTTCTTAACACACATACCACTCAGTGACCTTATTTCTCTAGGAACAGACATAAACTTCCTGTTGAAAAAGAGTTCATAACTCCAACTAAAAACATTTGTCTCCCCTTACACACACTTCCTGTTTTGACACCACACTTCCTGCTTAACACAAACTTTTAACCCTTTCTTTAAACCTAACACAACTCTCAATTCTCATGCATCCTTATTTTTCCAACCATTATATACATGAATTACCATTGAACTTCAAAAGCTAAAAGACAATATAATGTATTGGTATATTTATTTTTTTTATATATTATTTTTTTTTTTATATTATTATCTTCATTTTGTACTTCTTTGTAAAAAAACATTTTCATTCTCCCTCTTGAAAATTTGCTTTGCAATGAAAGCCGGTTAGAAATATTTATTAAAATATGCTTCCAGTTTAGCATTCTGCCTTATTATTATTTTTCCTTTTCCTATATATATATATATATATATATATATATATATATATATGGAGACATAAACTTGCATATATACAACCACAGATACAATTAGAAGTGTGTGTAATCAAAGACAATTTCAAGGGGAGTTATTACATAAAATCTAGGAAAAAAGCTGAACAAGCTCTTCATAAATGACCGATTATTTACTTAGTTGTGTTGCAATGAACGTAGTAAAGATATAATCACAATCTCAAAGATATTTAAAATATCATCCCTGTATTTACATTTGAAGTATCTGAGGAATGGAGATATAAGCAAAGAAGAGAAACCAAGAAGTTCCAGTACTGTTTCGTATTCTCTACTTGTTAACAATGTAGCGAATCTCAGGTAGCTAAATAACTTTCAAGTTGTTCAACGTATTCCTCCAATTAATAGGGTGACTGCAAGAAAGGAATTCGAATACGTTTCTTTCTCTTCTCGAATAGAAACATGTTTAATCGATAGACGCATTAATTCGTTGTATTTTTGATTCTATCCATTTTCACACTCTATATTTTTTTTTCATTTATCTCAGCATTCTTTGTTTTTCTAAACACGAAAATCCTTCATTTCAGGAACATATACATATAGCTACTATAATAGCTCGAACCCAATTTCCAAGAGTCTGCACCGATTATAATCACATTCAAACCTGTGATTTTTACGGAATTAGGAAAGTAAGCACATATATTCAAGTACACTAGATTATTGTGCGAAATCTACTTTCAGTTGTTATTGCAGCTATTGAGTTACAGAGGAGCAGTGTCTACAGACGCGGAGGACATCACTGGCATGTTATCGGACACTTTAGAGAGAGAAGTTGTCAACATCATATTTGGGAAATACAAGGTGTGTAGAGGAGTTCAAGAGAGTCCTTGCCATTCCTTGGCGATTTCTACCGAAGGTCCAGTAGGGATATTTACGATCTGGTCTGCACTGGATCTCCAGGTAAATAAGAACAAGGAGTGGTTTCAAGCGGGGTGGCAAATCTCTCTCATAAATAGTCTGTGAGAAGTTGTGTCTGAAATTTTGGACATAAGTTGATAATACTTACATTCTCTCAGTGATTTACTCCCGTCTGGCCGTCACACCTTGACCAACGAACTATCTGATCAGAGTGGAACGTATGCTTTTCCGCTTTCTACAAAACTGATAGATGTTACTGGTCAAGAAGTCCACCTGCAGTAAACGCTCTTTCTGTAGCGATCTCTCGATGCGCATTGAGATTGATATAACTGCAGAAATATCTGCCACGGCGACGGAAACGAAAGTGAAGTAGAATGGGAGACTTTCGTGCCACACCTCTTTTCGCAGCTTGTGGCTCTGGCCAAACTGCAATCATGGGCCACGCTTAGATGGTGGCCTTAATCGTCAGCGTTCAGTTTGTTATCCTACTCCCTTTCTTTTATACATCAATGATCTATGTACCATTACATTCCACAACACTGACTTAATGTAAGTTACATAACACTTCAATTCTCCATAATTCCACCTCTACCCAGCTAATTATTTGAGAGGATCCTCCACTAGGGTTGTGTCAACCTTGTCTCTTTTAACAGCAAAATCTTAAATGTCAAGAACTATGGCCGGTTGAATCACCTATTTTTAGATTATTTCTTACTTGTTATAAAGTTATGGACATAATTATCCGTGAAATACTCGACAACTAACATTATAATTTTATCAGTAGGTACAATTCAGATTATCGAACAATTGGAATACTGGTTAGAAAAAATACAGCGTCCATGAATCCATTATATGGTATTTTTTGAATTTATACTCACACACACGCGCGCACACACACACACACACACACACACACACACACGCACACACGCACACACGCACACACACACACACACATGTCTGTATGTTTAACTGCATGCATACATGTATGCAAGCATGCATGTATGTATGCACATGATGTTGCAATGTCCAATGAAGAAACGGCACTCTTCTGAAAAGAAGTTGCATTCAACATGTATGTACGTATGTATGTATGCATGCATGCATGTGTGTATGTACGTATATACAGAGAGAGGAAGAGAGAGAGAGAGGAAGAGAGAGAGAGAGAGGAAGAGAGAGAGAGAGGAAGAAAGAGAGAGTAAGCGGTCTCTACATTTACGTTTTTATGATTGTAAGTATATATCAACTGTGGTTGTGGTATCTATGTGTGTATGTGCATGTGTGTTGTACATATATATATATATATATATATATATATATATATATATATATATATATATGCCTTCTTATGTAAGTGTTGTTTCTTACTATATGTATATGTTATTCTGAGTGTGTACGCTCGCTTCTTTCACAACCAAGTCACTAAAAGTACTAAATGTTAGGTGTTATTGGTACATAAAAAGAACTAGGTTAATTAATAGCTTCAAATAACCACATGTATGTATCTATGTGTATGTGTGTGTATGTACGTGTACATGAGTATCTCTAAATATGTGTAAGTATATATATATATATATATATATATATATATATATATATATATAGAGAGAGAGAGAGAGAGAGAGAGAGAGAGAGAGAGAGAGAGAGAGAGAGAGAGAGAGAGAGAGAGCTTCCTTTGTTTCTTATTTGTCGAATTTCTCTTTTATCTATTTATTATTCTACTTATACATTCTGAACGGTTTTTGTTTTTCTTTTCGTTCTATGGTGACAGCTGGTGGTGTGGGACAGGGGTGTGGGTGACAGGTGATGTTTTAACTATTTATTTTTTCTAACCTTTTTTGTAGTTATATGTTTATGTTTGTTGTTATGCTTTTTAGTGTTTTCTATTCCGTTTGTTTTTCCATCTCTTACGGCAAACAAATAAACGTGGCGAAATGGTGGTGGCGATGGTGGTTGAAGAAAAGGGTATGAATTGTATACTGAAAAAGAATACTGTTAATTGACTCCAGTTCTTCACATCGACTTTCAATGTTATTTATTTAAAACTTGCTATTAGTTTCTCTTGGAATGTCTTTTTTAGCAATACATCAAACTGCTTTCTATTGTCTGTAATAACGAGTGCTCAGAAACACTGCCAGCTGCTATTCGAATTCCTCTGTGATTGATCGCTCCACATTTGAGCCCGTACAAACGAAATCATCGCTGACTAATGGCTTGGAATATGACACGTATTTGCTTTACTGACATTTTTACCCGTCTCTGTTCGTGTGGCGGAGTTCAATACTTGTCAGATCAAATTTCATTTCGTAGGTTTTCTATCCGATTTTTAAGAATCTGTGTAACAGTATTTGCTTATCTGTTTTGCTCTAAATTCTTATGCTGTTAGTCCTGGTCGTGTATGACTCTTCAAGGAAGATATGACCGTTATGTCTTTCTTTCAGATATAGTGTATCTAAGATTATATTAACCATTAGGTCATTCCTATTTTTAAAGCACGAAGTGTGATTTAAAGTGGGGTTTTGATGCAATATTTTGCAGATCGTTCGCTCTAAATGCCACCCCTACTCTATAGCTCTAGAATATTTTTACAAACCGAATTTCGGGAACACTTGTTTTATTGTTAACTATGTTTCTACTCATAGCCTAGTTACAACTGCTTCAGTATGCATATAACGAAGAAAAACCTTCCTAACGAGATGAGGCATTTAATGGATGTTTCGAATAAATTTGTATTTGTATTTGTAAAAGATTATGCAATACTGAATGGGAAGAAGCAAAAACTTAAACAGGAACTAATATAGAAAGGAGACACACATGCATAGACACACGCATGCGTGCACACAGACACACACACACACACACACACATGTATATATGCCTATACACAGACGGATATGCACTCAGACACGCACACTCACGGAAGTACATATTCTGTAGAGTAGTTTGTTTGTTTGTTTTTAATAAGGATATGAACTTTGAAAGCGTTTGCCGAATGATGAAGATACTGACGAACACTGTGAGCCTACAATCTTGGATTTCCTCCGGCGTTGTGCGCTCTCCGGAAGAGTTCATGGAAGCAGACCGATCTTAAGTATAGCTAAAAGAGGGGGATAGGAAGGGAAACTCTCATAACCACAAAGGATAATATTAATGCCTGACTAACCTTACATGAGTTTAATCTGTTTACGTACATATTATAACAATTAGCCCTATAGCGGTCGAAGGATTCTCGTGACAAATAGACAAGGTGCACTTTTGGATTCTTATATTATACAAGGGGGAGACATCTTTTTACTTCACCACATGGTTTGTACCAAATTTGTCTCGTTATAGTACTTGTAGCTAATCATGGTTCTACATCCCGAAAGAGCAACGGTTTATTGAATACATTTGTGAAATAATGTACTTATACTCACTTCAGATTTTGCATTTTGACAATTTTTTAACAGAATTTCCAAATTCGACTTACAACGAGACACTAAGGATTCGCAATGTTTGCTGGTGTATCAGTAGCAGAATCATATGATCTTAACTATTTTGCTCATAGGTTTTCCATTTCGGAAACATTAAGTTTAATAATCATGCGGTTATTCGTAAGGTTCATTAAGAGTCTGAACATGGATAATGTTCATCATACCAAAGTCTCGTTTAGCTTTCAATGAGTCAAATGGGATTCGATAAAATGATTCATTTCTGACAAAAATGTCGCTCGCCACTCTGTAGAAATTTGCTGTATGATTCGAATGTTTATGGAAAATAGCAGTTTATAATGTTTATAAACACTGAATTTACCTCAGCAAATACCCGAGTTGCATAAATATTCTAAGGTATGCATTTCGAAAATTATATTCGGAACTGACCTAGCGTTGTCTCGTTGTAACTTTATACATTCATGGGAAGATGTTAGCGTGAATAACTTTTCTTTCCTATTGCTTATAATACTGAAGAAAATTTAATTTGAAGACAAATTTCTGAAAAACTTCCCTTCAAAAATTCAGAGATAATATGCTTAGTCCGGTTCAGGGTAAAACGTGTAATTAAAGGTATCATAACAAGTGCTATCTTGTCCTTGAAAGGCAAATTGTGAACTTCATCCGTCTACTGGTTTAACGCCATCGTTTCATCATTAGATGCCTTGAATGGATTCCACTCTGTTGCACGTATTCAAGCGAAGCCAGGTCTCCGGACTGAGGATAACATTTCTTCATCAGCTCAGAAGGGCATAAGCACTGACCTTTGTCCCATTACTGTGATATAAAATTCTGGACTTCATTACTTTATATTTCTTTTCATAATACACAGAAATAAGTTTAGAAGGTGACTGAAACAATACTTCTTCATTCTAACCATCGATTATTTACTTACTGTCACACCGACATTATTAATTTGCATGAGGATGACATAACCCTTCTTTCCCCATAACTTGCCCCTGTCATGCGTTATCTACTCGCAACCTGGATGCTAATACGTACGTAGGTATGTGAGTGTGTGTATGGATGGATGGATGGATGGATGGATGCAGAATTCCACAAATAACAAATATCATATTTCTCCTATCCCTATGTGTTAGGCCATTATACAAAACTCGTGGAAAATGAATAATTCCAGCTTCTTCCTTTTTTTAATTTTCGCATGAAACTCCAGTGTGTCAGAAATTCAAAAGTTTGATGTCATCTCCGTTGATTTTTGTTTTTAGATCCGTTTAAAAATTAATACTTTTAAATGTCGTCACGTAAGAGAATTCCAAAATATCTAACCTTATTTGATGTTTCAAACATGTACTTTTCCACTGACACATTTGATCTATACGCTTGACCTGCCTCGATATTTTCACTTTAACTAATGTTTACTTTTAAACTTGCAATTTTGTCTATTGTGTCTTTGACATTTGATTACTAGCCAAAACAATATCATCAGCTTAACCTAAATCTACAAAATCTTATCACGAGAGAGAATTATCTGAACTGCAAACGAGAAAGGCGATAGAACATCTGATTACAAAGTTATTTGAAAGATGAACGTCTATTTATTCAACAGCTAGTTTCGTGATGTGTTGTATCGAGTAGCTTTTCCTATTTCTTTGATAGTCCATAGTAATATAAGTACGAAGCTGTTACTTTATATACGCTACCAAACATTTTTTCACAATTAACAAAAGGTCTGTTTAATTGAGGACGCTAAAATATCACAATAGCCCGAAACCTGGATAATGTCCATATCAAATTGTATCCTATTCGAGATAAACTGAAGACATTCAATACTATACGGCCCAGAGTTATTAACCCGTCGGTTGCTACGCGTTCCGAGATAACTCTTTCTTCTTTTATTTTTTCGTATCCTAATCTTCCAATCTTCAGAAGTCTACTGGATATTACGAAACAGCTTCAATAATATGCTTATCATTTCTCAACATTTCTCCTGCAAATTCATCTAATCCAGATGCTTTTCCATTTTATAGGTGTGTAAGGATTCTTGCCATTGTTTTAAAGATATGTCATCTACAGCGATTTGCAGCTTCACGTGTAAGTCAAGGCATATCAGAGCAATTCTTCCATCTCTATTAGAATGCTTTTCTTATCTCTATTAGAATGCTTTTTAAAATTTTACCAGTATGTTTGTATCATATGTTATAAGTTTTCTCTCACAGGTAAAATTCTTGATCGCTTTACTTTGACTGTAATCTCATTTATCATTTAATGATAAATGAGATTGCAGGTAAGGTGTTGTCTCCATCCTTTGACTATCAGTTTCCTAGGCTTTCACACCCAAGAACTTCTTTCTTTTCTTAAACAACTTATATATACGTGTGTGTGTGTATGTGTGTGTGTGTGTGTGTGTGTGTGTGTGTGTGTGTGTGTGTGTGTGTGTGTGTGTGTGTGTGTGTGAGAAAGTGTCATATGTCTTTCCCGAGCTCTTCTTGACTTATATGGTCGGTTTGTCAAAACCTGAGATGTATATATTTCTCTTTTCCAAGAGGGGACACCAGTCAATCGCAGAATTAATCATTTCTGACTGCTGAGTGAATTGTAGCAACAAAAAATGAAGTGTTTTGCTCAAGAACATAGGGAATCGCCCGGCCCAGGAATTGAAACTACAGTCTTACGATCGTGAACACAACACACTAAGAAACGCGCCAACACACACACACACACACACACACACACACACACACACACACACACACACACACACACACACACATATATATATATATATATATATATATATATATATATATATATATATATATTAATAAATCTGAGGGTAGCAAAATTTTTTAGAAATTCTATTTGCCACCGGTGGTCTAGCAAGAAGAAAAAATTAGTCAATAGACTATATATTATTCATTTAAAATACAATGTACATTTAAACACATCAGAGATGTCCATAATAGGACATCTAACCTGCAAGAAGGAGCAGTCAAAACTCCACACCACAAATTAGGGATAATTTCGAAAGGGAATGAAAAATAAAAACATTTACCATCTATTTTCCGAACCAATGATTTCAAGCTATATTTAGCAAAATATAATATTTTGCAAGACCGGCTATCATCAGCAGAAAAGCCAAGATTAACATATAAACACGAGGCACTCCATAGAAACATGACTTGTGCTTATATGCTATAATTTTTCAAAATCTCCCGCGCATGTGCGATTTTTCTTATCGGCAGCAAATACAAAAAGAAAATGCCGATATACTTTCAGAAATTAGCCCAAAAGCATTTTATCATTATTAATAAATCTGTACACTGTATTTTAAATGAATTTATATATATATATATATATATATATATATATATATATATATATATATATATATATATATATACATATATTGGATCTTCCCATAAATAATGCAGTTTTTTACACTTCTTTTATTTTTCAAAATTAAGATAAAGTTCATTTTTAATCTAAAATATACTCTCCTTCATTTTCTACAATACTCTTCCATCTATATGGTAGACTTGCAAGATCCCTCTTCCAAAATTCACTTGTATGTGACAAAAAATACTCCTCCAGTACTGTTCTGACCTTGTCTACAGAATTCATATTTTTTCCGTCCAAATGATTTTGAAGACTGCGGAGTAAATGATAATCAGATGGGGCAATGTCCGGCGAATATGGTGGGTGGGGCATCGTTTCCCATTGAGACAGCTCAAGCCTTTGGATTGTCATCCTCGGTGTATGTGGCCGAGCATTATCCTAATGGAAGAACACCTTTCATTTGAAACCAAAGATGATCGTTTTCCGATGGCACGCAGGTGTCGATGAATGGTTGAATGACCAAATCCAAGATTCTCTGCTAGCTCCTCAACAGTTACGATGGGATTTTGTTCCACCAGGTTTTGCAGGATGTCCTCGCCGAGCTCTACAGATCTTCCAGGATAAAGCTCGTCTTCTAGGCTGTAGTTTCTGGTTCGGAATTTCTGGAACCACCATTGATACTGGCTTACGCATATTGTCCGATCCTCATATACTGCATTAATATTCCTTGCGCTTTCTGTTGCCATTGCCTTTATTGAACTCATAAAGCAAAATATGCCGAATATACTCCTTTGTCATTTCCCTTATAGCTTTGAAGAAATACCTGTTGAAATCGAACTGCACTCTTCCCGAGCTCTTCTTGGCTTATAAGGCCGATTTCTCAAATCCTGAGACGTATATACTCCCTTTCTCCATGAAGGGACGCCAGTCCATTGCAGAATTAAGAATAAACACGAAGTAAAATTACCACCAGCTTTTATAGAAAGTTGAGGCAGTTAGGTTACTCCGACCTCCTCTAACTTTTAGTTCATGCAATTGAAAAAGCCGCATTATTTATGGGATGACCCAATATATATTAGGCAAAGAGCAAAGAATATAAGCGACACTAGAGAGATAGGTTTTAATAAATGTGTTGATTTAACTCTTAAAAGGAAGGGATATAATCTTCACGTTTCAGACGGTAGTACTTCAACCCCACAAAAACACAAAAAATGAAAAATATAGAGGAGAAAAGGTAGTGGGAAAAACAAAGAAAAAGTTTAAGGTTTAGGTGTGGATGGGGTTTCAATGAGATAAAAGGAAAGGCGGAGGAGATGGTATGATGCGTGCATATGTAGGAGGGTATCATTATATAGAGATGTGTATAGAGGTGGTGTGTGTGTGTGTGTGTGTGTGTGTGTGTATGGTCGTATAGGATGCGCTTAGTTTCTTGGGCTGCGTGTAGATGTGCCAGTGTGGGAGTGTAAGGATGTGTCACTGTGCGGGTGTGAGTAGGTGTAATCGTATTCTATTCGAAATGAAGACTTGGCGAAGAAGAATGCGATAGATGTGATAGGGAGGTAAAAGAGAAGCTAAAAGACTGAAGAAAACTGTATAGGTAGAGAAAAAGGAAAGAAAAAATGTAACATATATAATAAAATGAAAAACACATTTAAAAAACGATAGTAAAATTGTGAGGTAATAACACCAGTAGAAGTCACGAGTCATGTATCAGACAAAAGTAATAAAGGTTCGGATAAGACATTGCTGTAGCACTGGGCAGAGAGAGAAAAGTAAAAGGTGAAAGAAAAGGGGAAATATTTTACTACTCAACGCTGAAGAAAAAAACATTTTTTTCTATATGAAAGAAAAAATAAGAAAGGAAAAACAAAAAAAGAAATTAAATTGTAACAAGGACGAAGTATAGTTATATTTTAAAAAAGGAATTTTGAAAAAAAATGGATGTTACATAGATAATGAGCCCTAAATCCAGTAGTGAATTTCAGGTGTGAATACGCAGTGAAGAATTTCTAACAAACTAAAAGAACAGGTGTTACAACGGGTGTTCTTCCGCCACATCATGGAGGCAGAGGAGGAACAACTGATGGAGGAGGTATGTAGAGAGCAAAACAAGGGGAGATTATAAAATGAGTGCATGTGTGTATATCAATGCATGATTTTTAATGCGTGCATACATGTGTGAGTCTATATATATTAGAGCGGGCATGGGTGTGTGTGTGAGGTCAGAAGAGTTTGAAGAAAGATTTCGAATGAAATTTGTGGGTGTGTTTGTATGTAATTTTTTGCGTGTATATGTTTATTTCTATGTGTGCACGTGCATGTGTTTATATAGTTGTACTTGCATATATGGTACATGTACGTGTGCTTGTTTGTGCTGTGTGTGAGTTGGGCAAATTCAGATCAAGCCAGACCAATTGTCAAGCAAAGTAAGAGCGTCGATTGGAAGCAAGGTATGTGAGTGAGTGAGTGAGGAATTGTGTGTATGTGTGTGTGAAAGAAAATTGGAAGGTTCTAATACAGATACGTGCTTATAAGTTTGTATATGGACATGTGTGTGTATGTGTGTGAAATGTGTACTGGACAAATAGTAAATGTATGTGGGCATATGCATCTTGGGGAGAGAGTGTATGTAAACATATACATATGTGTGGACGTGCTGGTGTGCGTGAAATGTTGAAGTGGAAAGAAGGTGAATGGGTAAGGTACGTACGTATGAGTTATGAAGGTGTGGGTTGGCAGTAGGTTTATCAGTTAATGCAAGAAGTGTGAATGTAGCTGTATAGAGGGTAAGTAATGGGTATGGGTTTGAGTTGTGGGAGGTCAGGAGAGTGTGGTGTAAGAGGGTAATTTGGGAGCGGCGCATGGGGAGGGAAAATAAGCTGAGAGATCGGCTAGGGAGTGAAGAATTGAGACCATAAGAACAATAGGTTAGGGGTCTCCTCTGGAGGTGACATGTGGGAGAGCCAGATGTAGTTGCCATGCAGTAGACCGAGATGTGTTAGGTTGAATGGTCGGTGGAGCTTAAATGTCTAGAGAAATAAAACTAGTTGCCCAGTCTTTGAGGTGCTCCATGAACCTACCAGCCAGTCGGTGGCCGGCTGGCAAAATATAGGGATAATTTTGAATAGGATAATGAACTACATTGATAAGGCAGGTGGAAGTGCAGCAGAAGGAGACATTTATATGGAAAGTTTTGCAGTGAGGTCTGATAAGAGAATTTGCTTTAGAAAGGGAAGCGGCATGTATGAGAGTGGGATGCGCTGGCAGAGAAGCGAAAAGGGAAAGGGTTCGAGTGTAAGAGAAGAGGAGCTACGAATAATGTGGTGATGGGTGGAAGGGGGAAGAGGAAAAAACTGAAGGTGGCAGAACCAGATTGAAGGTGATGAAAGAGGTGGAGAATGGGGAATTGTAGGGCCAGAATAGTAGGATGCTAGGTAAGAGAAAAGTGGATGCGTTGTGTGGGATTTCGGATGTGGAATGTAAGGGTCGAGGTGTTGTTAATGTCACGGGCGTGTGAGTGGATAAGGGTGAGTGTTAATACGTTAAATGAAGAGACGGGTGATTTGTTGAGCCTGCGTTTGAAAGTCATGGTTGCAGCAGCAGAGGCGCCAGAGACGAAGATACTGGGATAAAAAGACAGAGCGCTTGGTGTGGGTTGATTCGTGCATGTGTGTGTGTGTGTGTAGGTTGTGGATAGAAGTATATACTGCAATATATTTATGTTGCATATGTAATAGCGTACATTTCTGACGTATTTATCGCAGAAAAACATAACACGATTTCTTAATTTCACAAATGCACATATTTTCTTAATATTTTATATTCATTAGACTGCGAGCTGGCAGAAACGTTAGCATGCTAGGCGACGTTCTGAGTTCAAATTCCACTGACGTCGACTTTGCCTTTCATCTTTTCGGAATCGATAAATTAAGTACCAGTTGCGTGCTGAGGTCGTTCTAATCGACTGCACCCTCCCCCAAAATATGGGGCCTTGTGGCTAGAGTAGAAAAGAATATTTATATTCAGGGAACAATTAAACGTTCGCTTTCAAGAATTTATTTTTCACTACCTCTACAGAAACGTTTTGAGCTCTCTAAATCTCTTCAGAACTGGTATCTGTAACGTCAGTATTAACTTGTATTCGATACTCGAAGTTTTCTTTGAAATGTATTTTTGAAATACAAATCATTTGTGAATTCAATAGCCATTGACACTGACCTTTCACAAGTATATATTGAACGCTGTGATGTTGACACATGTGTATACATATGAGAAAAATAATTATTGAATTGACCCCTTGTTGCCCCCTGATCTTATTAACTTTAAAAGAATCATATGTGCATATATGTTGAAGAAAGAATGACTATTAGTTGCCTTCTCTTCTCTTAGACACTCTTTCTCGCCCTCTTCTAACACTCCGGCAGCACGTCGTTAGAATATAATTTATCCGACATAAATTTTATTTAGAAGTAAGGTATAGTGAGCTTAACCATCACATCCCGTGTTACAAGAGGCAGATAGAAAACAGTACTTGCCATAAATTTTGATGTTATACGCCAAAATGTCCTGAAAACAGGATATAAATGATTGCTTTATTACATGGCCTAGATCTGATTTAGCAACAAGTCAAATTCTCGAATGAGTACACTCTCCCCGCCACAAATATATTCTAAAGAGGCTGAAATGCCCATGTTGCTCCTCCTGGCCAATGCTGGGGCGAATTTTACTCTAGTTAATATTTATTTATTATTTTTGTTACCACAGCAACTTTTTAAAAGATGTCATAAGACAAATACTGCAATAACAGGACTATCAAAGGTGTGCATACAGTATGTATGCTACATAGATGGTTTTTGTATATGTGTATATATACATTGATAAATACATTGTAATAGAATCAACTATGTATATGAGTACAATTAAGAGGAAGTCATGCGTACGTGTTAGTATAAGAATGTAGCGATTTTGAGTGTGTAAGGATAGGCGGGTAGTTATATTGTTTGAATATATGTGAAAGTATGGATATGTTATATGTATTAGTTTGTATGGTTGGTTGTATATATATATATATATATATATATATATATATATATATATATAATTTTTTTCAGAATGAGATTAAAATAAAACACGGCTGTGAAGATTTTAGAACGTTTATAAATAGGTCTTACAGCTGTTTCCAGGATATTTGTTATATCCCTTCATCGGAGACGGTGTGAGAAAATGGTTAAGCAATGGTTTATTTAGATAAGATACGAAATAGAGAGTGAAGTGGGGGAATGAAAATAGACGTGAGATATGCAGGGATATTGTATTTGTAGATCCATTATTTAGGCAGAATGGTATACATATAAGATTCCAATACCTTGTGAATAAATTGAAATAATATTTAAAATTGGTCATTCCAAGTAGAGTTTAATATACAGTGCTATTGAATCAAGGATTTTATTTAAAGTGAACATACGAATCCAGAAGAAGAGGGCTGGCATGTCTCAACAAAGACCTGGAAGAGAATTACTTAACATACCACATGAGGGTTATTCCTGTAAAATAGAGACAATATCAACATGAAGAAAAGTGACGAGTTGGCGGAGTCGTTACCGCGCCGGGTAATATGCTTAGCAGCATTTGTCCGTCCTTATGTTCTGAATTCATATCCCGTCAAGATTACCTTTGCCCTTTATCCTTCTGGGACCGATAAAATAGGAGTGGACGTAATCGACTTACCATCTCCCACGACATTGCTGGCCTTGTGCTAACATTTAAAATCAATGTCCAAAATATTTACAACCTCAAAAAGTTAATTATTATAGTTTGTGGCCAAAGGATATGTTCATACTAAACAACTGAGCGTGGGGAAAAATGTACTCCCGAAACAAAATCTTCGTGCCAAAGATCTCACTATCTCCTCTTTTATACGAAACGAGAGCTAGCAAAAATCTATGTACTACAAAGGTATTGTAAACAAGCATAGAGTATCCAAAGAATAAAATAGATGTGGCACTTAGAGCTTTCCTCCAACATGACAATATCCTACAAAGCGTTTGAAATACCCGTGTTGATAACGAACATTCGAAACACTCGATTGGTTTATAGAGGAAATTCACTTTGCAGACATTAAAACCTGTAAGATCCTGACATTGGGTGCAAATTTCCACAGAAACAGCGATATTGATAATCTCTGTGTGAGAAAAAAAGAGGGAGGTAGAGGCTTAAAATCTGTGCAGACAGCTTTCGACTGACGTATGATATCGCTCAGGCAGTACCTGCAAAAAACAGCAGCAAAAATAAATATATCAACCAATTACGTTGAAATGAGGCGAACAATATGAAGAGGAAATAGTGAGATCTTTGACACAAATATTTTGGTTCGGGGGTACACGTTTCCCACACTCAGTTGTTTAGAATGAACATATCTTTTGGTCAGAAACTATAATAATTAAATTTTCGCGGTTGTAAATATTTTGGACATAGTCACTTAGTCTATGAAAACATACGGGGTAATATTAGCATATCTAAGGTAGCGAGCTGGCAGAATGGTCAGCACACCGGGCAAAATACTTAGCGGCATTTCGTCCGTCTTTACGTTCTGAGTTCAAATTCTACTGCGATCCACTGTGGCTTTTATCCTTTCAAGATCAATAACATAAGTACCAGTAGAACACTGGGGTCAACATAATCGATTCAACTCTCCCTGAAATTTCTGGCCTTTTGCTAAAAGTTGAAACCAATATTAGCGTGTCTTGCTTTTGAAAACCATAGGATATAGTCAGCGGATTTTCTTAGCAAAGACGGTGGGTTTGTATCCAAAATAAACAGGAGGACTGTTAGACTCTCACCTTTAAATATTTCCGTTGAAATAATGACATCAGTAGCAGTTGATGCATGTTCAGTTACAAATGTGAGGATTGTAGACCAAACGATCAGGTAATGTTGCAAGCTGTAGTGATTTCAGCAGCCTTGAATATAGGATAGAGATAAATACACTTCTATGATCAAGCCGCAAGTTTCCTGCAGTGCTTATTTCCTCAAGCAGAACACAGCTTTGTGTGCCAAAGGTTGTTCGGCTCATCCAAAAACACCTTCTTTCCACCCGCCTGGTCTGTTCGTTCGTGACTATACCAATAGACACGCCATGGTTTTGTAAACAGTGGCTGCTTATCTCTGAAGTGCTTTAAACTTGTATGTATATACACACATACATATGTATTCATGTATGAACAAGCAAACTTAAGGCATTTCTCTTAATTTTTAGTTTCCTAGTGGCAAGGTTGTAAACAAGAGGAAATTGTTGTCATCTCTTGTGTAAGTGTTTATCGCTTGAATCGTAAGAACATTTACCAAAAGTTTGAAGATTCCAGATATCGCAGCCATTTGTAGGTTATAAATTAAGGAGCTACATTCTTTCGACACAAACTCTAGTTCAGTTATATTATGGTCCAGTCGTGTTGGTACATAACCTGTAGTTATGTACCAACCTGTAGTTCCAACAATATCCATATATGTGCGTATTTGTATGTATGCATATTTTTCTGCATGAATGTATATGCATCTGTGTTTGTATGCATGTTTGTATGCATATATATATGTACGAATGTATATGCATCCGTGTTTGTGTATATGGGCTTCAGCACAAGCATATATTAACAACTCCCTGACTTGTGATCAGCAGCAATTTCAAGAGTGTAAATACCAGATCATCCCATAAGTTCTCTCCCAAATTTTGAATAAAGAAAACAAGTGATCAAATGCTATATCTAATTAACATTTAATCATCAGTATACTTTCCCTCATTATCTATTAATTCCTTCCATCTATTTACAAGCTTTTTAATCCCATCAATGTAACATTCTTTTAGTTTCAAAGCGAAGAACTCTGAAATGTCAGTTTCAACCCTCCTCCTGGCTTCAGAAAGTTATGTCCCCCAAATGATTTTGTAAACTACGAAACAAATGGTAGTCTGAAGGAGCAAAGTTGGGAGAATAAGGTGGATGAGGAATTCTTTCCCAACCAAGCTCTTCGATCTTCGGTGATGTGATCTTTGCAGTGTGGGGTTACGCATTGTCCTGATGAAACATCACTCCTTTTCGACTCCCTAAAGCGGGTCTTTTTTCCTTCAAAGCTTGGTTCAAACGCTCTAATTGCTGACAGTGGACTTGAGCATTGATTGTTGCATTAGGTAGTAACAATTCAAAGTGAATTATTCCTTTGCAATCCCACCAGATAAAGAGAAGAACCTTTTTCCCATGAAGTTTCCTTCGCGGTTTTAGTTGAGCTTTTTCCTTTTTACCAAGCTACTATTTACGACATTTAATATTTCGATAGCAGAGTCATTTTTCGTCACCAGTTACAGGTCTATCCAATAAGGGTGAAATGTGTTCGCGAGAATGAAGAAAAGAGCAGATGTCAACTCGGGATTTGCAATTGCTTTCGGACAATTCATGAGGCACCCATTTTCCAAGTTTAGGAACCTTTCCAAGTTGTTGAAGATGACGATGAACAGTTGTATAGTTTGAAGTAAGCTTTATTGCCAATTCTTCAACTGATAATGTAGGATTTTCTTCGAGTAATGCCTCAAGGATCTTATCATCAAACTCAACTGGACGTCGTGTTCGATCTTCATCTTCAAGGCTGAAATCTCCACTTCTGAATTTTGCGAACCATCTTCTGCAAGTTCTTTTATTCAAGCATTCTTTCCCATAAACTGAGTGGATATTTCGAGTCGTTTCGATTGCAGAGTTTCCTTTTTTGTACTCATAAAGCATTATGTACCTCAAATGCTCTTTGGATACTTCCATGTTAGAAAAGGTTTTAATCAAAGGAATTTTAATTCTATTATTCTGTAAAATAATATTTAATTATTTTAAATGTACACAAATGCATAAAAATAATTTTAATTTCATTAGACAATCTAAAATACTATTAAATTTCATTCAATTTAAAAATAGGTAAAATCGGACAGAACTTATGGGACGACCTGATAGTTTTTACATTCCTGACACCGATAATCTAATATGTCAAATAAACTTGCGTAAAATAAAAATTTAACGGCGCTGTTGATAAATGAAAACAATAATCGATATTGATTAACCTACTTCGAAGTATTTAATTTTCGTAAAGGAAAATTTGGGTAGCTAAATTATATATATGCTTCAGATTACATTCAAACTACGAGCGGAAGTGACATGAAACTTATGCACATGTGTTGTAAAAAATGCCCAGAAGACACGAAAGGAGGAAAACATTAAATGTACATGCGCAATCACCCCACCCCATATATATGTGTATGTATGTATTATGTATGTATGCATGTATGTATGTATGTATGTTTGTATATATGTATCTATGTATATATGTGTATATATATATATATATATATATATATATATATATATATATATATATATGTGTGTGTATATATATATATATATATGTATATATATATATATGTATATATATATATGTATATATATATATATATATATATATATATATATATATGTGTGTGTGTGTGTGTGTGTGTGTGTGTGTGTGTGTGTGTGTGTGGAGGCGCAATGGCCCAGTGGTTAGGGCAGCGGACTCACGATCATACGATTGCGGTTTCGATTTCCAGACCGGGCGTTGTGAGTGTTTATTGAGCGAAAACATCTAAAAGCTCTTTCACCAGAACTTTCTCTCACTCTTACTTCCTGTTTCTGTTGTACCTGTATTTCAAAGGGCCAGCCTTCTCACAATGTGTCACGCTGAATGTCCTTGAGAACTACGTTAAGGGTACACGTGTCTGTGGAGTGC
The DNA here is from genome assembly GCF_046866305.1 of Octopus bimaculoides. Lineage (NCBI taxonomy): Eukaryota > Metazoa > Mollusca > Cephalopoda > Octopoda > Octopodidae > Octopus > Octopus bimaculoides. The sequence continues at coordinate 57,303,449 of NC_142944.1, forward strand.
TCAGCCACTTGCACGTTAATTTCACGAGCAGGCTGTTCTGTCGATCGGATCAACTGGAACCCACGATGCCAACAACAACAACAATATATATGTATCCATACACATACACCTACTCTCACATACATACACGCACGCGCACCTTCCATTTGAGATAACCAGTACTTTATTATTTCCCCTTCTTCCTCGTTCTCTTATGAAACTATCTTTCCCAACCAGTCGCCATTATTGATCGCTAAATGCACAAGTTTTTTGTATTCTCCCTCTGTTTATTCCTCATTTTCCTTTCTGTTGAAGAGCGTAGACTCGAAACGTAAAAGGCTTTCTCATTTTCCCGAGCGTCAAACTAATACACCTGCTTGTTGTTCATACACCTGCCTTCGTCTTTTGTTTTCTGTAAATTTCAACTATCTATGTATTTATGTATGTATATATTTGTGGATGTGTATATGTATGTACACATGCTTACATACACACCTACATGCTAGAATTCATACGTACGTGTATACATAGGGGCATATAAATACAAAAATATATAATTCATTAACACACCGTGCTGACCAAAGAGTCTGACAATAATAAAGCATTTATTGATACCTTACCATCTCAGATTTATATTACAAAGTATCACATTTGGGGAATTTTGCCTCACTGCGAAATTTGGAGATTACTGTAAAGCAGCGGGATAAACAGCGTTCTTGGTTTTACCATTTGGTCTCAATATGAAGAGATTGTTGCCATTTCAAACTCTGGAACAATCAACGTAGAGCTGATCATGAGAAAAGCATTGAAGCATGAGATGAAGTCCAACAGTTTTCAATGATTATCCTTGACTCTTGTTAATTGACATTGCAAAACTAACTCTTGCTGGAAATTGAAGTCTCTTGAATTCAAAGGGCATGTCTGCTGAAATCAGTGGAATTCTTGGAATAAACACATTTTCTCCCTTTCCTTGTCTTTGAGGATTGTTGCTTGCAAAATATGTGAACGCGTTTGCTTGACAATTCGTCTGATTCCATTGCACATCTTTGGAGGATCCAGATTTCTCAAAAGCATGATTGGAACTCCTTTCTTCAATGTCAGTTTGTGAGAAGGCATTCCAGGAGGATCCAAAAAGTTGAGAAACTCAGCAGGATATTCCACAGTCTCACTGGGATCCACAACGGTATCAATTGATAAATAACTTTTTTCCTCGATATTGATTGATTGCATAAGTTTCCATTCAACAACTTGGATAGTTTCATTCTTTGGTGCAAATATGGCTCTTTCACAAAGTCAATCATGATCTTGAAAATTATGTCCAATGTTTTGGTAGACTTTGGTAATCAACTCTTCTAAAGTCCGATCTAGCCGAAAGTACCATTTGGGTGGAAGTCGAATTTGGGCCGAAAGTCAAATTTGGGCCAAAATCTGATTCGTGCCGAAAGTTCGACTTCAATATTTCTTTTCGAGCGCTTCATTTCACACAAACTCCGCCGAATTTCGAAACCTCACGAACACAAACCTTCACAAACTCAAAGCTTGGATCTAGCTTTAAATGAACTGAATTGAAAATATTTTTTTAATTCACAAGGTTTTGGTATTATTTCAGATTCAGCTTAAATGAAAAACTTGTAAATTCACAAAATTTTAAAGTTCATTTAAAATTTGAATTTTCAACTGTTAGCATATAACAAATTTTCATCCAGACCGGATCCCAATGCTGGATGTTCTAGAAAGAAATGAAGAGCATATTTTCAATTCCGGGATCATACTGATTCCCAAAAGATATAATATATCTATGTAAAGCAAAAGATACAGGTGTTCTAAACGAAAGGAGAGACAGAATTTCGTGTTTATTATCATAGATGTATCACTCTATCACTCTATCTTTCTATCTATTTATTCACATGCCCCACACCCTCTCTCTCTCTCTCTTGCTATCTCATATCATAACCTGGCACACACATATACACACATCCATATGCACACACACGCTGCCACACGCACCCACAAGTTTATTTTACTCTTCATCATTTCCAGGCTGATAACATAAGTACCAGTCAAGTATTGTTATCGATGAAATCGACTAGCCATCCATCTACACTCCACAAAATTTCATGTCTTCTGCCTATAGTACAAAAGATAATTACTCTCCTAACCTCTTCATTCTTAATTCTATCTGTTTTTCACGGCGATCAGTTTTGAATGTATGAAACTACCAACTGTAATCTACCTATTATAAATTTATGTAGTTTTTTTAAAATTTTAATAAAAATCTACTGCAATTTGTCACAGAAATAACCCAAATAATCATTTTAGGGATAATGTGACAGATAAAATCGTACATCTAGACACACATACATGTTGCTTACATGCATGTATATACGTTTATGTGTGCGTGTGTGTGTGTGTGTGCGGGTGTGCATGTGCGTGTATATAAATGTAAATACATATATGTATGCATACATCATCATCCTATACATATATAGATATACACAAACACACACATACGTACATACATACAGACCTAAATATGGAGCGATAGTTTTTAAATTTTCATTATCACCCTTCTTTTCGCCTCATATGCCTCGTGTCTTACTTCTATAAGCCGCTTACAAAGGTCATAGTACAACACTATCAAAACAGCTCGACGACCAACAGCCAGGAGAACAAGCTGGTTTCCATAGGAACTACAGTATGATGGATCACATATTCACTCATAGAACGAGCGAATGAATAAAAGTTTCATCCATGTATCACTTGTGTTGATTATGAAAAGGCCTTTGGTAGCATCGAACGCAGTGCTGAAATCTTTGGAAATGCAAGGCGTCGAGATGCAATGCATCAACCTGTTCAGAGATGCGAGCTTTGGATGCCCGAAAGTAACGGCTTCAATTAGGAAGGGTGTGAAGCAAGGAGATACCATCTCTTCAAAGCACTTTACTGCATGTCTAGAAATGGTCATCAGTGGAACTGACTGGACAAATGGCGCGAACATGAATGGCGAGCACCCAACAATCCTACGATTTGCAGATGCCATTGTACTTATCGCTGAAACTACAGATCAGTTGTAAACCCTGCTAACAGGACTGGGCACTCATAGCCTAGCAGTAAGCCTTAAAATGAATCGCGTGGAGACAAAATATAATGCGGTCAAAAGACTGCATACTTCGTCAGAATTTTAAACTTCTAAGCACAAGAATCACTTAATTTTGATATTTTACTAATATCCCTATTATAGGTAATCATCTCAACTAAAAATACCTTCATGAAATGAAGATATGTGTTAACGTGGGTACTAGCTGGCGCATTGCTGCTGTATCTTTAGAAATTAGTATAGTTCTCTAGCTGGTCTGAAAAGCTACATCAAACATATTTGTGTTCAAGACCACGTTCAAGTTATAGTACTGTTTGAAATTGTGTTCCCGCCATCGTGTATGTATGTCTGTATGTATGTATGTATGTATGTATGTATGTATGTGTGTGTATGTATGTATGTATGTATGTATGCATGAATGTATGTATGTGTGGTAACAGGTACGGCAAGATCATATATATTGGCATACCTGGGGATGCACGCACGAGTGGCAAAGATCTGGAAAACATTGTAAAACACAAGCTACTAAATATGTTGAAGAAATTGGAATTGAAATGAGCGTAGAACATACTTAGAAAACTGCTCTATTGGGGACAGCGAGAATTTTGAGATTCGGGATTCGTATACGTGTGTTATATACCGTGGAAAGAGATGCCATGATCCTCTGACAGAAGGTTGCTGTCAGCTTCTATAGAATTAACCGGTATAGTAGACAATGAAAGTTTGAGACTACCTTCTCGTGTCTGCGATTGTACGCTTTTTGCGCAAGACTTTCACAAGCACTAACAATGTGAGTCACGCATTCGAACTTCTTCCCACACTTTCAACAAAGGTTCGTTGCATTTGTGTGAGTTGCCAGCGATGATTAGGCCTTCAGTAATCTTTTTAAGGCCGTCATTGTTACCTCCATGATGCTTCCTGGTCTTTTAAGTTGTTAGTTTCAAGGTAGAAGTGACCAAGTCTTTCCATGCGGAGTAGAGTTTCTTTTCTCTCGCTGGCTATTCATGATAGAAATTCATTGCACCCTCACGTCCATTACTGGTAAGCCCTTCTGCATTAGCCGTATACAGTAGCAGGTCTTTTTCATTGTTTACCGAATACTTGGCCGTGTTTATTCTTTTACAGTTGATGCACTGTCGTTCGCTAGTCAGGTCGCGTCCACCATTATATTTCTTCCTGTATAGCCTGTGTAAGTTTGCCTTAGTGTGGAAGTTATCATGCATTGTCATCGTCTTTCGGGTAGTGCGATCAATCTCCGCCAGTGTCCATTTCAGAACGGGTTCACTATAGCGGACTACAGCAACAGCCCATATGTGGATGGTAGTCACAAGGTATTTTGCGTTGAGTTTTTACTTCAAGTGGAGTTTGTGGAATTTCAAATATACAGTGATGACCTTGTCTTGGCAGTCCTATGCCCGTAGAATCTACTCCTTTTACCCTGCTTCAAAGTAAGCACTGCATGCTTTGAGATACTGAATTCCATCACTATACACTTGCTGCACATCTGCACAGTCTCAAGCGGCCTCACCATTTGAGGCTCTTTTTTTGTGAACAGTTTTATTATTATTATTATTATTATTATTATTGTTCAATAGTTTTATTTTTATAACTTGCTTTCACTTCCCTACCGAACGCAGTTGTGTGTGCCTTGGGTATGTGTGGTTTGCTGCGATGCTCTTATGGTTATTGTATTGAAAGCGTTTTGCGTAGAATGTGTGCAGTGCCCAGTAGTGCAATTTTCTGTATGTTATATATATTTCTAAGTCCTGGTGTTTTTGTTATGTATTTGTCTGAATATTTTTTTATTATACCTAAGGCACCTACTATGATAGGAATTGATTCTGTTTTTAGATTCCACATTCGAGTTACCTCTATTTCCAGGTCTTTGTATTTTGTTATTATTGTTATTTTGTTATTATTATTATTATTATTATTATTATTATTATTATTATTATTATTATTATCATCATCATCATCATCATCATCATCATCATCATCATCATCATCATCATACACACACACACACACACACACATACATACATTTAGGCGGTGAGCTGGTAGAAACGTTAGCACGCCGGGCGAAATGTTTAGCGGTATTTCGTCTGCCGCTACGTTCTGAGTTCAAATTCCGCCGCGGTCGACTTTGCCTTTCATCTTTTCGGGGTCGATTAAATAAGTACCAGTCACGCACTGGGGTCGATATAATCGACTTAATCCGTTTGTCTGTTCTTGTTTGTTTCATCTGTATGTAGCCCCTTGTGGGTAGTAAAGAAATAACACACACATACATACATACATACATACATACATATATATATATATATATATATATATATATATATATATATATATATATATATATAGGATGGGGTAGAGAGGACGAACGTTTTTGGAAACTTTACAAAATCATTAATTTTAGCTGCAAACAAATTTTATTGACATTAGAGTGTTCGTATTGAATTAGCATTTGTCAAAATTAAGTGTGAAAAACACCATCCATCATGTGGTGTCCGTTTTTATTGATGAATTTCTGAAGGTGTTCTTGGAAGTTGGCCTCCACTCTCCCAAGCAGAGTGTACGGGCTTCTACACATGCGTATGTGCCTTGAGGTTTCCCCATAATAAATAATCACACGTGGAGAAATCAGAGGACCACGGGGGCCAAGGAATGTCGGCAAACCTGAGGACGAGGTGGTCACCGAAGAGAGGACGAGAAAGACGTCCACTGACGCTCTAGGTGTGTGGGCCATCCCCCCATCCTAATGAAACCAAACACGTCGAATAGGAATACGTTTTAGTCATAATTTAGGCACAAATAGTTGTTTATCATCTCGACGTAATGCTCCGTGCTCACAATAACGGCATTTCCATTATTGTCTTCAAAAAAGACAACGACGACACCTTTTCTAACAGCACAACAGACAATCACTTTTGGGCTGTTCAGTGGCCTTTCGTGCATTTCTCTCGTATTTTCAAGAGCCCCATAACAACAGTTCTCTTTTTTCCCCATGCCATTGAGCTGAAAATGAGCTTCATCACTCAACAAAATGAGGTTGTCATTTGCCTCAAAACTTCTCCCATCCGTCGTGCGAAGTTAGACCGCTGTGCATACCATCATGGTTTCAACTGTTGTTCAATGACCAATTTGTACGGTAGAAATGCAGGTCTTCAGGCAAAATACGTCTTACCAATCGATTACCGATGCCAAGTTCAGTGGAATGACTCCGAGAAATGCTATTCGGATTCAAAGCTTGTCTGACACGTTCCACATTTTCCAGGGTCTGTACCGTTCGTGGCGCCCCACCGGTCTCCTATTCATTAGCGTGCCTCGGGTACAAAGTGCATTCACCCAAAATAAGATTGTGTTACTGTTGGGAACAGCCTGATTGCGGTGAATGTTGAAGTGGCACCGAAACGCACGCTGAACTGCAGTGACAGCCTCATTATTCTTCACGTAACTATTGTAGGCAAACGCGCGGTGTTCTATCGTCCACATGGCTTCATCTGAAGAGGGAAAATATGTTAAGACACCCAGGATCGAATGGTACCTGTCGGGCATATGTCCCTTACACTGGGGCCTGAGTAATAGTTATTTCAAAAACGTCCGTTTTATAACTATAATTATATTATAATTTTATAATATGAAAAATAAATGCGATAACATAAATAATAAGCACAAAATTTGGCTCATAATCACTTTTGGAGTTCAAGTTCAAACTAACATTATTAAAGAGATTTTAAATATAATTAAGGTATTCCTTAGAGATAATACAAAATATAATAAAAATTTTTTCTAGTGATAATTTTGGAGTTGGTTCCTTTACTATAAATAATGTTGGTAATATTTCTTCTTTTAATAAATTTAAGCTGAATATATTTTACGACAACAAATCATGTAATTATTCCAATAATCATAATACAAACCAGAACATAATTAATTATACATGTAGAGATAAAAAATAAATGTAAATTTAATAATAACTGTAATTTGGAGGATGTGGTATATAAATGTGTAGTGACTTTGCTTGATGATAATAATATGAATGGTTATAATTTAAATACTTTTTACATAGGGTCGACTTCTAACAAAATTAAATTATGTGTGGCCCAACATATGAATTCTTTTAGGAATAGAAATTTAATTAATTCTACTGGCCTTAGTAAATATCTATGGGAACTAAAATCCCAAAATATTATGTACACTTTACATTGGGAGATAGTTTGTGAGGCTAAATCTTATGGAATTGGGAGTGCTTTGTGTTTATTATGTACTAACGAATTTAAGGAGATATTATTAGCTGATAATAAAAAATTGATTATTTCCCTAGATGAACGAAAAATTAAATGTAGACATAAGTTAAATCTCTTATATAATAAGTTTAGATAATTCATGTATTTTTATAAACCCTATTTTATCTTACTAATTGTTGTAGTTATGATTTGTAGTAGTAAAATGTGTATAAATTAGTACGATATTATAAATGATATATTACATATTTAGAATAAGATTAAACTAAGTTGTTTATAAAATGAATAATTACATAAATAAATTAATGAAAATAGATTATATAATTATAATTTAGCTTCATTTTGGTTATTATTATTATATATAATGTACTTAACGAATTTTAGATATCACTTATTTAGATATTAGAATTTTCAAGTAAATAATATACGACAGTTAATATTTTTTCTTATTCTCACATCTAAAATACATTATGTCATCTTAATGATTTAAATACATATTTCTATCTCGTCATTCCATAATTTTTTTTATTTACACCGTATTTTCACGCGATATATTTCTTATAAACGCTAAATTCTACGTATTACGTTTAAAATTTAGTTTAACTGCAATTCTTCGAAAAAATAAGTCATGAGTTTATTTTAAGAAATATTGTTAACTGTTTTCCGATCATTTGTTTATTTATTGTTAAGACAAGTATTTTTTATATATTCATTTGATATTTATTGTAAGTTACAATACGTAAATTGTTTTATTATTATTATTATTATTATTATTATTATTATTATTATTATTATTATTATTATTATTATTATTGTTATTATTGTTATCATTATTATTATTATTACTATTATTATTATCATTATTTTATGTTTGACTTGCTTTGCGTTTGTACAAGGTGAATCAAAGTCTCATCCAGAGACCTCAAGAGACAACAAGTTAGAAGTTCATGTACGTGTTATGCCTAGGGTACCATATATTTGGATTTGTACATAGTGTTGTTCTAGAGAATGTTTAAGAAACCATAAGAAAATTATGTGTTTGTTTTAAAATTTGAGATCACATAGACAGTATTTTACGTAGGATATGGACAGTTCTCATGAGCACTATCTTTTGAACTTCAGCCATTTTGGGGTTTCCTGGTATCTGAGCTAGGTAGTAATCAGCCCGTTTCGCTGTCATTCCCAGGGCACCTATGACAATAGGTATTGTTTTAGTCTTCAGGTTCCACATTTGCTAATTTCTATTTCAAGATCTTTATATTTGCTCAGTTTTTGGTAGATCTTGACAGATACGTCTAAATCGATTGGGACAGTCATATCAATGAGGCGGCATGATTTTTGTTTGAAGTCTTTCAGTATGATGCTTGGCTTATTTGCGTCTATCTTTCTGTCAGTTTGAATGATGAAGTTCCAGAGGAGTGCGATGTGATCATTTTCAAGTACTGGGGGTGGTTTGTGTTCCCACCAGTTTTTATCATGGGGCAAGTCCAGGTTTTTGCATATTACCCAGTGAATATATTGCGCAGCTCTATCATGCATGTTGAGATATTCTGTAGGCGCAAGCAGACTGCACATGGAGACAACATGATCGATGGTCTCATTTTGTTGTTGGCATATACGACATAATGGGGAGCTGCCGTTCTTTAATATGTTGGCCTGGTAGTTCTTTGTCGGTAGGCATTGATCTTGGGCTGCTATGATAAACGCCTCTGTTTCTGATTTCAAGCCAGAGCCATTAGCCATTCATGGGTAAGGGCTTTGTCAACATCTGCATTATTCACTCACTTTGAGTATTTGCCATTGAGAGGTTTTCCATGCCATGTTTCAGTCATAATATCTAAGGCAGCAATTTTAGCACGGGTTTCAAGCGCTTAACTTTTTCTGCGGGTGTTTCTAGTTCGTCTAATTCTTGAATTTGTTGTAATTGGAATTCACTTAGATATTCCTTTGCCTGTTTTGTTACTGAGTAAGATGCTTCTTTCATGTTTTGAGACAGGTTTTAGCATCCAGTCCTCAGAGTTTTTCAGATAGGTGTCTAAGTCAATTGTGGCTACCTTCATTGTTAATGCCATCTAAGAAGTCCACGGCCTCCCTCTTTTCTTGGCAGATAAAGACGTTCTATATCTGCCTTAGGGTGGTGCATTCTATGCATTGTCAACAGTTTTCGTATTTTTCTGTCAACATTACATATTTCAGTAATTGACCATTTAACGATATTGAAACTGTAAGTCACGACTGGTATGGCTAGAGCATTGATCGCTTCGATCCTGTTTCTCGCGTTCAGCTCTGTCTTCAGTATTACTCTCACCCTGCGATAACATTCTCTTCTGATCCTTTCCCTCATCACTGAGTGCTTGATATTGTCCCCTTCAATTACCCCTAGGTATTTGTAGCTCTCCGCTGGTTCTAACTCTTTTATGACATCTTGCTGGTCAAGGTTCACATTAGATGTATTTGTCATTTTTCGTTTGATAAAGGTAGCTTTTGCACATTTATCAAGGTCAAATTGCATCCTGATGTCATCACTGAATTGTTTAACAATCGCTAGTAGGCCTTTGAGTTGTTGGTCATTTTTTGCAAAGAGCTTTAAATCATCCCTGTAAATGAGATGATTTATATTTGATCAAATATTTTATAACCATACTGTGCATCATTGAGCAATTTTGAGAGCGGTATTAGGGCTAGACAGAAGAGGAGTGGTGATAGTGAGTCACCCTGGAAAATGCCACATGAAATTCTTACATCTCCAGCATTTAGAGATTCATTGTCATTGTTCAACGTCAATGTGGTTCTCCATGATCTCATACTTACAGATAAAAAGTTTCGCAGAGTAGGAGCTATTTTATACATTTCCAGACATTTCCTAATCCAGCTATGTGGTAGGCTATCAAAGGCCTTTTTATAATCTATCGAGGCTATTGAAAGTTTTTGGGTCGCTTGTGACAATCTTCTAAGATCATCTTATTGATGAGTAGCTGATCTTTACAACCATAAGATCCACGTTTACATCCCTTTTGCTCATTAGGGAATATGCTACTTTCTATTAAAAAACTATAGGTGTACTCGGTTAGGACAGATGTTAGCGTCTTATACATTGTTGTTAAGCAGGTTACGGGTCGATAATTTTTTGGTTCGTTTGTTTCCTCATTTTTTGGAAGCAGGAATGTTAAACCATTAACTAGCCAAGAGGGCATCAAACTAGGATTTTGCAAAACATCGTTGTACAGTTTTGTTAGCAGTTCATGGCTCTCTTGGAGGGCATTCAACCAGAAGTTAGGAATTTTATCCTTTCCTGGAGCCTTCCATTTGCTTGACCTCCTGAGAGCAGATCTTATATCTTCTACCTTGACCCCCTCCCACTTTTGCTCCTCTAAGGAGTTTAAGTCTGTAGATACTCTTGTCAAATTTAAGGTTTTTCAAACATTCTATGTCAGATCTAAGTAGCTTACTTTGGTGTTGAATGCGCTCTTGCCTAGAAGGCTTTTTGTGGGAGTGTTGTCGTTTTCTAATCTTTTCACCACATAGGACCGTTCAGATTTTTGCGGATGCATAGTACAGGTGGTTGAGATCTGTAATATCAACATCATTAGCTGAAATTATAACCTTAAGTGCAAGGCGGATTGTACCAATCATTTTCAGATTTTGGTTAGAATTGCGAATTTTTGGGAGAGTGTCGCGTTCATTCATACTGGTTTCTTTAATTATCAGCCATTCAATCATGATTTCATTTTTTAGATCATGTAGTTCTTTTGCGTCGATTTCTGTATGACTTTCTCTTCATCTATTTGATTTTCACCTGCCTTAGTGTTTATGGTTGGTTCAGAGAGTATTTCATTTTGCTCATCAGTCACATTAACTCTTTCAATCATTATTCAATTTTCATCAGACCTGGGCTGATCTATAATTGTTTCCTCTGTAATATCTTCTTTAGCTGCAGCTTCGTTCCTTTAATCCCTTGCTGCTTGTTTAATTTGATCAATCTCTATTTCAGTTAGTAAATTTTTTTCATAATGTTTCTTCTGACGTTCGCAAGTTTGTTACTGTCTATGTACGGCCTTACTTCAAGGTGTTTCTGTCTCCAGTTTAAGTAGGTTTGTACAGTATTCGATTTATTTGTGGGGAAATATATGGCATGGTAGAAGGCCGTAAGAACTCCTTTATTATCTTCCCTAGACCATTTTTCATTCTTTTTCTTTTGGCTGTTTGGTGATGAGCATGGATGGCCATCTGTTGGAATATTCCGGTTGTGGGGTACTGTGTGTCGGGAAGATTTGAACTAGTAGCAGATTTCTCTTCTAGAATCTGGTTCATCATTCGAGTACGTGGTCCTTTATAATACGGACGATGACCATTCCGGTTTGTATTTTGTTTTGTTAACTGTGAGGCATAACAAGCTTCGACGTTGACGCTAGGGGACGGATCTGTCTGTTTAGGGTTAATTTTTTGAGACAACGCCGTCTCCGAGCTCTCGTGACGTAGTTTCTTAAAGCTAATAGATCTACATCGAGTACGTGGCCCTTTGTGATTCGGTCGACGACCAATCTGGTTTGTAATCTGCTTTGTTATCATTGAGGCATGACGAGCTTTGGCGTTGACATTTGGGGACGGATTTGTCTGTTTAGGGTCAATTTGTTTAGACAACACTGTCACCGAGTTCTCAGCATGTAAACATTGCTCGTAGTGTAGTTTCTTAAGGCTAGCAGATCGGTATTCGTCTGTATTTTTTTTTTGTTGATAGATTTATCTCCGGGCATAGTGCATTTTTTTTGTGGCGTTTTAAACTTATGAATGGTTCACTCCGTCTGTGTTTGTTCACAAAATGAAAATAAATAAAGAAGAAAAAAAACAGAGTTTTGTTTTTGCTTCGTTTGTGATACGTGTTTTCGTATGCGTGAGTGTGTCCTGTGAATTTCATGTAGTTGTGTAAACATTAAGATGCATGTGTAGTTCTATGGGTCCCAAAACGTATATATCATTGTGTAGATATTCGAGTGTATGCGTAATTATTCAATATATGTACTTACTATTTTGTTCCATTTCTTTTTTATATAGTTTGTAAACTTTCCGGTGTTGGTTTTGCGCGTGTGATCTCACGTGTTTCATTGAGACATCGTACATAGGAGAACCTGTGCTTTGTATGGCAGTAAAATTTCATTTTTTTAAAATTATCTTCGTTAAAAGACCGCTTCCTTCAAATCTTCCACTGGTTCTTTTGCCTAATTCCATCGATGTTATTGGATTAGATATGTTTTTGTATAGGGAGCCCGGTGTAGCACATCCATGTTGTTATTCAGATTATTATTAGTAGTAGTATTATGTTATTTTAGACCCGACGACTGACTATATTTTGAATAGATTTAATTATAGATCGATTTGATTCTCAATAGAATTAATAATCGAATTGGTCTTATTAGCTATCTATTTGTAAATATAGCTACGAAACGTGGGTAGTCATTCTTATACCATTTACTAGTTATTTTTTATGCACTTTATTGTATTTTAGAAAAAGGTGTTTATGATATATTTATTTTCTGGAGGGTATGATTTATATTCTTCGTTACTGAATTATTCAATAGTGATTTTATCTTTATACATACATACATACATACTCTCGTCTCCCCCGCCTTCACCTTCCCCACCTCCCAACTACAACCTCCCAACTCCCACCTCCCAACTACAACCTCCCAACTCCCACCTCCCAACACTCACATCATACAACACATCACTTCACAACACACCACCACGCACACACTAGCACTGACTAACTCCCTTCTCCCTTCCCCACTTTTTCACACCTACATACACACATACATACGTTAAGATCAGCAACATTCTCTTTCTCTCACACACACACACAGCTTCTCGTATTTGGGTTCACCACTTCTTTCCACTTTGTTATCTCCCCTTTTCTTAGCTCTCCTGTGTGAAATTTCTGTCCGGCAGTCACCATGATAGATCGCTGACCACTACATTTATATTTTTTTCACCTTGTTTTTCTCCTTATTTCTTTTACAAACCCAGTGAACAAACATATATTTTCTATTTCAAAGAAATTCAAACAATACATATTACACACAAGTTAAAAAGATTCCCAACAATTAAACTTCTCTGGTTGACATTACTTCACCTATCACCAATAGGGGCCTTAACTCCCACATTTTTCAGCTCCATGAGCTCCATTTTTCAGGAGCAAAATTCTTTTAGGGTCCATGTAGTGTCTTAAGCCAAAAAAACTTTTAACTTCCTGCATAGTTCGAGCCCACAGCAATATCATATCTCCTCCACTATTTCAGTATTACGTGTCAAAAGTGAAACAATAACATCACTCTACTGTAATGTCAGATACTTTCACTCTAACACTGAAACTATTCCACTATTTCAGTATTACCTGTCAAAAGTGAAACAATAACATGTCGCTACTGTAATTTTAAATATTTTCACTTTAATATTTTCAATTTCATACTGAAACTATTAAAGTGAGACTATACTCTCACATATATACAGGCATACTATAAGACCCAAGTTAAAAACATTCCCAACAATTCAACTTCTCTGGCTGACATTAACACCCCCACCCCCAATAGGGGCCTTCATTCCCACATTTTAGAGCTCCATGAGCTCCATTTTGCAGGAACAAAATCTTTTTTACAGGTTCCAGAAGACTGAAATTTTGGAATATGCGCATAAAGATCAATAGTATGGGATACATGTCTCATGATTAGAATTTTTTAGGGTGAGTAAAGAGGGAAAGAACCCTCATGTGCAATTTTGATGAAATTCGAATCATATGTATTCCAGTTCCTTACAAAAAATATAACAGAAAAGTCTCATTTTTCAATTGCATGTAACACGGGCAACGCCGGGTATCTCTGCTACTATATATATATATATATATAGATAGATAGATAGATAGATAGATAGATAGATAGATAGATAGATGTATATATGTATATATATATATATATATATATATATATATATATATATATAGGTTCAAAAAAGCACAAAAAAACAACAAAGTGAGGACGTGATACAGATATTGTTATTGGACGCTCGGGAAAGGAAGGAGAGATATCCATACATATATGTACATACCTACATATATATGTATATATACATGCATATATGGGTACAGGACATCAAAAAAAAAAACGTTGAACACAATGAGAAACGAAAGTATAAAAACGAAAACATAGAAAACGAACTTTTTTTTCGAACAACGAAAACAACAAACACCGAAACGAGACATGCAACATAAAGTGTATACCCCTCGTCAGTTGTCTCTGTTTCATCTACTCTGCGTTTCCAAGGCAAGGACAACACGAGACTTCATTGAAACAGTCCTTCCCGCAAAGCAAATGAAACAAAATTTGGGATTTCTTGTGGAGGGTGAAAGTGTTAACAAGAACAGGACAGTGAGAACAAGACAGTAAAAACAAATCTTGAGGGCTGTTGAGCCAAGACGATAGAAAAATTATTATGAACGCTAGGTAAATATATATATATATATATATATATATATATATATATATATATATTGCTGCTTTTAAATAAAGTATATATATATATATATATATAAATGACTTGTAGGAACACGGTATATCGTTATGGAACCATAATATACTACGTTGAATATTAAGCGCTTTTATATAGGTCATTGCTGTCTTCTACTATGTCAGCAGTGCTCTTATATCACTTGTTAAAGTTATCTCGACAGAGTTTCTATGGAAATTATTGTCTCCACTGATTTTGTTAAGACATTTCGTATCCGATAGGCCTAATGTATACAATAACAACATGGCAGAAGTTGGAAAATGAGTAATTAGCATACATGACATATATCAACATTTTTTGCTCCTTTGTCCGAACCATTAATCATCTACGAACATATAGCTTAAACAATCATTAAATACTGCGGTGTAACGTTATTGGATATAGCAATTTTACATATAAAACGCATTCTTGGAAGCTGGTACGTCCATATTAATTACGTACCAGAAACGTTAGCACACCGGGCGAAATTCTTAGCGGTATTTCGTCCGTCTTTACGTTCTGAGTTCAAATTCCGCCGAGGTCAACTTTGCTGTTCATTCTTTTGGGGTCGATAAATTAAGTCCCAGTTGCGTACTGGGGTCGATCTAATCGATTGGCCCCTCCCCCAAAATTTCAGGTCTTGTGCCTAGAAAAGGAAACCATATTAATGACTTGGGTGTCACTACAAGACATTAATATTGACGTACCAGCTTCCAAGAATGTGTTTAATATGTAAAATTGGTCTATCCAATAATGTTACACCGCTGTATCTAGTGGCTATTTGAGCAATATGTTTGTGGATGATTAAGGGATTAGATGGGCGTAGATGAAGGGGCAAAAACTCCCAAAATATGACATATGCGCTCATTACGCATTTTTTTCATCTTCGATCTCATTGTTTACACCCTACGTCTCAGATACGAAACGGCGTAACAAAATATGTGCTGGCTATAATTTCTATGGAAAATCTGTAGAAATAACCTTTAAAAGTGTACACACATATGCACACACGCGCACGCACGCAATCACACACACACACACACACACACAATATTATTCTTTTACTCTTTTACTCTTTTACTTGTTTCAGTCATTTGACTGCGGCCATGCTGGAGCACCGCGTTTAGTCAAACAAATCGACCCCAGGACTTATTCTTTGTAAGCCTAGTACTTATTCTATCGGTTTTTTTGCCGAACCGCTAAGTTACGGGGACGTAAACACACCAGCATCGGTTGTCAAGCGATGGAGGGGGGACAAACACAGACACACATACATATACATATATATATATATATATATACGACGGGCTTCTTTCAGTTTCCGCCTACCAAATCCACTCACAAGGCATTGGTCGGCCTGAGGCTATAGTAGAAGACACTTGCCCAAGGTGCCACGCAGTGGGACTGAACCTGGAACCATGTGGTTGGCAAGCAAGCTACTTACCACACAGCCACTCCTCCATTATATTATATTATATTAAAAATATCAATACTCAAATAGAAAACTAATATGAAAGAAGCACAAGGAACAGAAACACTAAATGTTTAGTCATTCTCAAGAAAGTCACAAACTACATATGGTATAATGAGCTGCCTCTGGTGACATTTCCGACAAACTAGATTCAATCTGTCTCAGATGTCTTGCACTTTAGCTGACTGAGTATGCCAGTTGATCCCGAATAAAACGATGCCAATAGTAAGTACTATTCTGATATTTGAAGCGAAGAAAACCCCTTAATATCAAAAATGCCGAACGATATCTACAGCAACAGCACCCTTTTCCATTAACCAATTTTTACCGGATTGAAAGGATTTGGGCAGTATTTCACCAGCCCCACAAATGCTGTTTTTTCCTCTTCCTTATGTTACTGTGTCGTTGAAATCAATGTTGTAAACGTTTGTTTTGTTATGTGTTGGTGCTTTCTACCGTTACATTCACTCTTCCGCCTGAACGTCCTCCGCTAAAGCTCGCCGGAAATATATTTTAGCACGGGTACTCATTTGTAAATTTCATTTAATATACGCCTCTCTGTCTCCCTCCCTCTCTGTCTCTGTCTCTGTCTCTCTCTCTGTCTGTCTCTCTCTCTCTCTCTACCTCTGTGTATCTCTCTCTCCCTCTCCTCTCTCTGTCTCTCTCTCTTTGTATCTCTCTCTCCCTCTCCTCTCTCTTTCTCTCTCTCTCTTTTCCCTCTTTCTCTCTCTTCCCCCTCTCTCTCTCTCTGTATGTGTTTGTTTGTGTGTGTGTTTATGTGTGTTAGAAATGATTAACAACCATAAAGAAGAAGTAGTAGTAGTAGTAGTAGTAGTAGTAGTAGTAGTAGTAGTAGTAGTAGTAGTAGTAGTAGTAGTAGTAATTTGTTATTTTCGACGTTCTTTTCCTTGTTTTGCCCAAAGTTAGCACTGATCAAGCAGACTAAAGGCATTTCAACCGTTGACATCCGGATATATTTCGCCCAAACATCGTATATTTAAGATTATGTTGTCCAATGCGTCATTTTCTTTTTCTGTTTTTTGCTGTTTTTTTTTTTAATACAGTAGAACATGATCAGAGAAATATGTGATTTCTATTTTTCAGAATTAAATTAATTACATGGAAGGTGTCTGTTTGTCGAGTGTTAAGTTTCCATAGAAGCATGATACTTGTAAACCTGAGCGAAGCAATTTGTACAAATTTATTATTTGTATCTTGTACTTTCGAACATAACAATCATCGATACCTCTTTTCATCAACAAATCACTTTTCATTCATTTGATTGAGAAATTAGTCACACACGGAGATTCATTTAATCGACTTCGCACATCCCTCGACCCGTACATGTGTAAACGGTGAAGTTGCAAAATAGGACAATGCCGGAATTATATTTCATTCTGATTCTTTATGCTCTGTGTTCATAACCAGCCTGGGTCAAGGCAACATTCCCTCTCAGTCTCATATAGACAAAATATAAAGTAGCAGGGGAGTGATTTAGTAGAATATACTCCTTCTTCCCCATCAGACATAATGGATTCATGTCAATGTTAAAAAACATTATTAAATAACAAATAAGGGTTAGTCAAGTTTAACAAACTTATTGGGTTTGATATCAAGCGATTACTGGCTTTACATTTCAAATAGCTGTCTCTGTCTGGTGTCAATAAGGCAGTCACTGCTCAATTAGGTTCAATCGCAGCTGGAAACCATAACATTGGTGCATACATAAGTACACACACAGGCATACAACTCACGAACCATTTGCTACCATGCTAACAAACGAAATGCTGCAAACACACATACACACACATATTTATACAGAGACGGATATAGGTACACACAGGCACACGTACAAGCATACATACGTATAAACAGACATATAGACATATGCATATGTGTGTGTGTGTGTGTGTGTGTGTGTGTGTGTGTGTGCGTGTGTGTGTGTGTGTGCACGTGTGTGTATATATATATATGCATATGTATATGTGTGTGTATATATATGTATGTGTGTGTGTGTGTATGTATGCTTATACATACAGAAAATTTAAAGGAAATTAGTATATTTATATTTGTGCTGTCTCTTCAATAGAATCTTTTATAGTAGTACTCTCTCATTGCCTTTCTCTGTCAGTCTCTGTCTCCATCTTTCTTGTATTCTCTTTAACTTAGTTCCCACACATACAGGTACACATACAGGTACACATACAGGTACACATTACATACAAGCACTTTATCATTAACAATGGCTAGAGAACTAGCGCCTACAACAGGGGCGAGAGTGGCCATCCTTGATGGGCAGAACGTGCGATGGTAAACGATTTCGATGGGTGGTCATTTATTTTAACCACCGAACTTCTTTTTCCGCGATCCAATATCTGAAAAACGGCTGCTGCTAGGGCAGCCTCCAAATATTGGTGATAGACCCAATCAAAGAATATATTTGTGCCTGAAATGGACTTATAGATAATATATTGTAGAAGATCTATGATCAATATTGGCTAACTATCAACTAAAAAGAATAACAGAGATAGCAACAAAAACAATTGCCACAAAAATATAATTGGTTCGGAAGAGGTTCGGTTATGTTTCTACTTTGTGTTCAAGTTCTATCCAAGTTCACTTGACACATATTCTCTCTAATAAATAATGAAAATAATAATAATTATTATTATTATTATTGGATCCAATATAAGCTACAATTCCACAAAAGTTGTTCTGGCATCGATTCTGTCCAATTTCTGGAATTGATATAAGAAATACATATGCGCACCATACGTACTAAATAATAAAATATGTAATGGTATCGATGTAATCAACTATGCCTCTATTAAATCGGATACGCTGATTGGAAATGATGCGTTAGTGAACAAATTAGTGAAAGGTGAACAAGTGTGGTCGCTATTTGTGACAGAAGATTTTCTGAAGCTCGTCTCATTAATGGAGCTACATTTTGGGTTAAGCGGAGACCGAGAAAAGGCGTTTGGCACCTGGAGTATCACAGCCTCAGCGCATATCACCCTAATATTTTTGCTTCCAGACGTATACACACCATCATCAGTGTTTCTGGGACTTGAACGGTACTGCAACCTAACATCTCATCTCCTCTTAAGATGTCCATCCTTCTTCGTACTAGGAAGGCCATTAATTCTATGTTGGTCCTCCTCCTAGCTCAAAGTTTTGTGTTTGTGTGGTTGATTGTTGCCGTTGTGGCTAAGGGTTCTTTTCGTGGTTTGTTGCTTTTATGGTAGTTTTTGATATGTGCATTTTGTTGTTGAGAATGATGTTTTATTGTTTTATTATATATATGTATTTTCACTGTTGTTGTTGTTGTTGTTGTTGTTGTTATTATCATTATTATTATTATTATTATTCAGTAGTTTTATTTTTATAACGTGCTTTCACTTCACTACCGAGCGCAGCTCTGTGCGCCTTGGGTATGTGCTGTGGTTTGCTGTGGTGCTCTTATGTTTACTGTATTGAAAGTGTTTTGCGTAGAATGTGTGCAGTACCCAGTAGTGCAATTTTCTGTATGTTATATATATTTGTAAGTCCTGCTATTTTTGTTATGTATTTGTCTGAATATTTTTTTATTATACCTAAGGCACCTACTATGATAGGAATTGTTTCTGTTTTTAGATTCCACATTCGAGTTATCTCTATTTCCAGGTCTTTGTATTTTGAAAGTTTTTCCATTTCTTTTAGAGAAACATTGTCATCTGCTGGTATTGATACATCAATTAGAAAGCATTTTTTTCTTCATGATCTTTGACAACTATATCTGGTCTATTTGCCTTAATTTCTTTATCTGTGTGTATTGGCATATCCCAGAGTATGGTTGCTTTCTCGTTTTCTGTGACCTTTTCTGGCGTGTGTTTATACCATCTTTTTTCTGTTGTTATTCCATAATGTTGGCATAGCTTCCAGTGTATATAGGTCCCAGCTCTGTCGTGTCTGTGAATATATTCCTTCTTAGCCAGGACTGGGCAGCCAGAGATAATATGATTTATTGTTTCTTGTCGATCTCCACATATTCTACAGTTACTTGTTATATTTCTTTTCATTATGTGTTTTTGGTAATTTCTGGTGGGGAAGCTTTGGTCTTGTGCAGCAATTAAAAATCCTTCAGTCTCTGCTTTGAGTCTTTATTATTATTATTATTCAGTAGTTTTATTTTTATAACGTGCTTTCACTTCACTACCGAGCGCAGCTCTGTGCGCCTTGGGTATGTGCTGTGGTTTGCTGTGGTGCTCTTATGTTTACTGTATTGAAAGTGTTTTGCGTAGAATGTGTGCAGTACCCAGTAGTGCAATTTTCTGTATGTTATATATATTTGTAAGTCCTGCTATTTTTGTTATGTATTTGTCTGAATATTTTTTTATTATACCTAAGGCACCTACTATGATAGGAATTGTTTCTGTTTTTAGATTCCACATTCGAGTTATCTCTATTTCCAGGTCTTTGTATTTTGAAAGTTTTTCCATTTCTTTTAGAGAAACATTGTCATCTGCTGGTATTGATACATCAATTAGAAAGCATTTTTTTCTTCATGATCTTTGACAACTATATCTGGTCTATTTGCCTTAATTTCTTTATCTGTGTGTATTGGCATATCCCAGAGTATGGTTGCTTTCTCGTTTTCTGTGACCTTTTCTGGCGTGTGTTTATACCATCTTTTTTCTGTTGTTATTCCATAATGTTGGCATAGCTTCCAGTGTATATAGGTCCCAGCTCTGTCGTGTCTGTGAATATATTCCTTCTTAGCCAGGACTGGGCAGCCAGAGATAATATGATTTATTGTT
This sequence comes from Octopus bimaculoides, assembly GCF_046866305.1. NCBI lineage: Eukaryota > Metazoa > Mollusca > Cephalopoda > Octopoda > Octopodidae > Octopus > Octopus bimaculoides. The sequence continues at coordinate 57,324,577 of NC_142944.1, forward strand.
TCTTGTCGATCTCCACATATTCTACAGTTACTTGTTATATTTCTTTTCATTATGTGTTTTTGGTAATTTCTGGTGGGGAAGCTTTGGTCTTGTGCAGCAATTAAAAATCCTTCAGTCTCTGCTTTGAGTCCTTATTATTATTATTATTCAGTAGTTTTATTTTTATAACGTGCTTTCACTTCACTACCGAGCGCAGCTCTGTGCGCCTTGGGTATGTGCTGTGGTTTGCTGTGGTGCTCTTATGTTTACTGTATTGAAAGTGTTTTGCGTAGAATGTGTGCAGTACCCAGTAGTGCAATTTTCTGTATGTTATATATATTTGTAAGTCCTGGTGTTTTTGTTATGTATTTGTCTGAATATATTTTTTTATTATACCTAAGGCACCTACTATGATAGGAATTGTTTCTGTTTTTAGATTCCACATTCGAGTTACTTCTATTTCCAGGTCTTTGTATTTTGAAAGTTTTTCCATTTCTTTTAGAGAAACGTTGTCATCTGCTGGTATTGATACATCAATTAGAAAGCATTTTTTTTCTTCATGATCTTTGACAACTATATCTGGTCTATTTGCCTTAATTTCTCTATCTGTGTGTATTGGCATATCCCAGAGTATGGTTGCTTTCTCGTTTTCTGTGACCTTTTCTGGCGTGTGTTTATACCATCTTTTTTCTGTTATTATTCCATAATGTTGGCATAGCTTCCAGTGTATATAGGTCCCAGCTCTGTCGTGTCTGTGAATATATTCCTTCTTAGCCAGGACTGGGCAGCCAGAGATAATATGATTTATTGTTTCTTGTCCATCTCCACATATTCTACAGTTACTTGTTATGTTTCTTTTCATTATATGTTTTTGGTATTTTCTGGTGGGGAGGCTTTGGTCTTGTGCAGCAATTAAAAATCCTTCAGTCTCTGCTTTGAGTCCTGAGCTTCTCAGCCATTGCTGGGATTTTTCTATGTCTATTTAATTTTGCATTTAGTTTAGCCCAGTATTTACCATGTAGGGGCTTTTCTTGCCATCGTTTTATCATGGTCCGTTGCTGTTCTAGTTTTAGTTTGGATTTCATTTGTTTTATATCTTTTGTTGCTTCTTCTTCTTCTTCTTCTTCTTCTTCTTCTTCTTCTTCTTCTTCTTCTTCTTCTTCTTCTTCTTCTTCTTCTTCTTCTTCTTCGTATTATTATTATTATTATTATTATTATTATTATTATTATTATTATTATTATCATTATTATTATTATTATTATTATCATTATTATTATTATTATTATTATTATTATTATCATTATTATTATTATTATTATTATCGTTAAGGCGGAGAGCTGGCAGAATCGTTATCACACTGACCAAAATGCTTAGCAATAGTTCGCCCGTCGCTACGTTCTGAGTTCAAATTCCACCAAGGTCGACTTTGCCTTTTATCTTTTGGGGTCGATGAATTATGTACCAGTGAAGCACTGGTGTTGATGGAATCGACTAGTCACATCCTCTTTCATCCTAAAATTAAGTACCAGTGGAGCACTGACTGGGCTCGATGTAATCGACTGTCCACATCCCCAAAAATTTCAGGCCTTGTGCCGATAGTAAAAAGGATTATTTCTTGTTATTTTTAATCTGCATGTTTGTTACAATCACTTGTCGAGACACACCCAGCATCCTAGGGCGAGTGAAGGATAAGAGCTTTTGCAGTATGACTGAAAGTTCGGGGATTGGAAGTGGCAGGGTCAGTAATGAAATATCTTTATGTAATATAAGAAAGGCATTTAAATGGATAGGTTTTTTTTCTAAGGAGTTAGGCAATACTTGTCAACACAGTCTTTTGGATTTCTCTGAGACATGGTTCTCCTGGGATGTTATGTAGATGCTTCTGACATCCTTTTCTAATCATACCTAGGGATCCTATAATGACAAGAACAGTTCTCACTTTAAGATGCCACAGTTTTTCCATTTCAATTTCCAAGTCCTTATATTTACTTAATTTGTCAAATTCCTTTACAGATATATTTTTATCAATGGGAACACTTTTATCAATTAGTCTACAAGTATTTTCTTCCCCGTCTTTAATGACTATGTCTAGTCGATTATCCTGGATCGTTCTGTCATTGTTGACTAGAATATTCAAGAGGATTGTGACATTTTTATCAGGTCATCCCATAAGTTCTGTCTGGTTTTATCTTTTTTAAAATTGAATGAAATTCAATAGTATTTTAGAATGTCTAATGGAATTAAAAGTTATTTTTATGCATTTGTGTACATTTATAATAATTAAATATTATTTTACAGAATAATAGAATTAAAATTTCTTTGATTAAAACCCTTTCTAACATGGAGGTATCCAAAGAGCATTTGAGGCACAAAATTTTTTACGAGAACAAAAAAGGAAACTCTGCAATCGAAACGACTCGAAATATCCACTCAGTTTATGGGAAAGAATGCTTGAATAAAAGAACTTGCAGAAGATGGTTCGCAAAATTCAGAAGTGGAGATTTTAGCCTTGAAGATGAAGATCGAACACGACGTCCAGTTGAGTTTGATGATAAGATCCTTGAGGCATTACTCGAAGAAAATCCTACATTATCAGTTGAAGAATTGGCAATAAAGCTTACTTCAAACTATACAACTGTTCATCGTCATCTTCAACAACTTGGAAAGGTTCCTAAACTTGGAAAATGGGTGCCTCATGAATTGTCCGAAAGCAATTGCAAATCCCGAGTTGACATCTGCTCTTTTCTTCATTCTCGCGAACACATTTCACCCTTTTAGGATAGACCTGTGACTGGTGACGAAAAATGAATCTGCTATCGAAATGTTAAATCTCGTAAACAGTAGCTTGGTAAAAAGGAAAAAGCTCAACTAAAACCGCGAAGGAAACTTCATGGGAAAAAGGTTCTTCTCTCTATCTGGTGGGATTGCAAAGGAGTAATTCACTTTGAATAGTTACTATCTAATGCAACAATCAATGCTCAAGTCTACTGTCAGCAATTAGAGCGTTTGAACCAAGCTTTGAAGAAAAAAAGACCCGCTTTAGTGAGTCGAAGAGGAGTGATGTTTCATCGGTACAATGCGCGACACCACACTGCAAAGATCACATTACAGAAGATTGAAGAGCTTGGTTGGGAAAAATTCATCTACCTTATTCTCCCGACCTTGCTCCTTCAGACTACCATTTGTTTCGTAGTTTACAGAATCATTTGGGGGACATAACTTTCGCAAGCCAGGAGGAGGGTTGAAACTGACATTTCAGAGTTATTCGCTTTGAAACCAAAAGAATGTTACATTGATGGAATTAAAAAGCTTGTAAATAGATGGAAGGAATTCATAGATAATCAGGGAAAGTACATTTATGATTAAAATTTCAATTAAATGTAACATTTGATCACTTGTTTTGTTTATTCAAAATTCCACCAGAACTTATGGGATGACATGATACCTTCAACGACTGACTCAGGATGATGTTCATATCAGTAAGCAGACGTGCTGAATTTGTAGCGTTTACATATTTTCCAATGTAAATACTGCCCTACCTTATCGTGGCATTATTATTATTAGTATTATTATTATTATTATTATTATTATTATTATTATTATTATTATTATTATTATTATTATTATTAATACTAATAATAATAATAATAATAATAATAATAATAATAATAATAATAATAATAATAATAATAATATCATCATCATCATCATCATCATCATCATCATCAACATCATCATAATCATTATTATTTTTTCCTTTGTTTGGTTTTGATGGTCCCCCCACATTTTCTCTACGTGATGGTGATGTATTTGCATCTGTGGAATAAGGGTGCAAATCTACAAATGTATTTGAGCTCAGAAGGGACGGAGAGAAGGAGGGAGAGGGAGCGATTCGCTGGGAGAGCCTCTAGTTGTTGTGAGTTCCCTTATTTTCACCTTATTGAAAGTGTCCTACGTAGGATGTTTGGATCTTTTTTAAAACGGGGGCCACATTTTTCATTAACGAAACACTTTGAAACTTGGATCACTGGTAGAATGTGTCATATAAAACATCTTTTTCTCTTAGTCTTCTTAAAAAAAAAAGAAATCCATAAATTATTCCATGTTAAAGTTGTCGTATTTCTGTAATTTCAACCAATCACTGACGTCCATTCAGCCGATATACATTAAGTGCCGACTACATAAACAAACGATTCTGAAACAATTAACCCTAACCCTAACCCTAACTCTAACCCTAACCCTAACCCTAGGGTTAGAGTTAGGGTTAGGGTTAGGGTTAGGGTTAGGGTTAAAGCAAATTTAAAATGAAAAAAGCAAATAAAACGAAGAATCGTTTGTTTATGTAGTCGGCACTTAATGTATATCGGCTGAATGGACGTCAGTGATTGGTTGAAATTATCGAAATAAGACAATTTTTTACATGAAATAAATTCGAATACAAAAATATTTTTCTGTTCTATAACACAAAATAGATAAGTATACGAAGTTTGAAAGTCTTTCGGCACCAAAAGCACTACGTAAAACATTAATGAAAAATGTGGCCCCCGTTTTAAAAAAGATCCAGATGTTTTTGGTGCTTAGTAGTACGGTTTTGTGTATGTTATACTTGTAAGTCCTGGTGTTTTCGTTACATATTTCTCTGAATATTTTTTATCATACCTAATGTGCCTACTATTCTGTTTTTAGTTTCCACATTGGAGTTACATCTATTTCCAGATCTTTGTATTTTGAAAGTTTTTACATTTCTTTTAGGGAAACGTTGTCATCTGCTGGTATTGATACATCAATTAGAAAGCATTTTTTTTCTTCATGATCTTTGACAACTATATCTGGTCTATTTGCCTTAATTTCTCTATCTGTGTGTATTGGCATATCCCAGAGTATGGTTGCTTTCTCGTTTTCTGTGACCTTTTCTGGTGTGTGTTTATACCATCATTTTTCTGTTGTTATTCCATAATGTTGGCATAGCTTCCAATGTATATAGGTCCCAAATCTGTCGTGTCTGTGAATATATTCTTTTTTAGCCTGGACTAGGCAGCCAGAGACAATATGATTTATTGTTTCTCGTCCATCTCCATATATTCTGCAGTTAGTTGTATTTCTTTTCATTGCGTGATTTTGGTGTTTCTTGTGGGAAGCCTTTGGTCTTGTGCTACAATTAAAAATCCTTCAGTCTCTGCTTTGTGTCCTGAGCTTCTCAGCTATTGGTGAGATTTTGCTTTGTCTATTTCTTTTCTGTTTAGCTTAACCCATATTTGCCATGAAGGGGCGTTTCTTGCCATCGTTTTATCATGGTCCGTTGCTTTCCCAGTTTAGTTTGGAATTCAGTTGTTTTACAACTTTTGTCGTTTCTTCTTTTTCGTCATAGTTGTTAGGTAGTATGACTTCTTTTTCATATTTGTTAGCTTCCTTATAGACAGAAAACCGTTATCCGTTTTGTTCGTGTTTTGTGGCTATTTGTATTAGTTTTCCCTCTTTCTGAAGTAGGTACTTCTGTAATCCTATGGTGGTTATTTTGTAATAGTTTTCTAGCTGTACAAGGCATTTACCACCTTCGATACTTTGTATATATTGCTTTTCTATGTCAGATTTTGGGTGGTGCATCCTAAATCCTGTTATTATTTTTCTTGTTTTCCTGTCTGTCTTTAATTAGTTCATTTAGAGTCTAGTTAAGGATATTGTAGCTGTAACTTATAACTGGGACAGTTAGAGTGTTGATACTTATTATCTTGTTTTTCACATTGAGCTCTGTTTTCAATATTATCTACTGAGGTTTACTCCTTCTGAGGTTTCCTCATACCACGTCCTTGTTCTTTGTAGGTCGTGGTTTCCACAGAACTCCTAATGAATCATTCTTGCTACATTGTCATGTCGTCGTTATCATTATTATTATTATTATTATTATTATTATTATTATTATTATTATTATTATTATTATTATTATTATTATTATTATCATTATTATTATTGTTGTTGTTGTTGTTGTTATTGTTATTATTATTATTATTATTATTATTATTATTATTATTATTATTATTATTATTATTATTATTATTCAGTAGTTTTATTTTTATAACGTGCTTTCACTTTATTACCGAGCGCAGCTCTGTGTGCCTTGGGTATGTACTGTGGTTTGCTGTGATGCTCTTATGATTACTGTATTGAAAGTGTTTTGCTACGAGCCACATACTTGCCATGCAGAGGTTTCTGTTCCCACCTGCCAGCTAATTTTTCATGTGCTTTTGTCTTTGCAATTAATTTTCTTTTCTTTGCAGCAGCAGTTGGCGCATTTCCTTCAACCTGATCAATCTGGTAGGTATCTAAGAGATCAGTAGCAAAGTGTTTGCTCTCTTTCAGAATAGAGTGAAGTTTTTCGGTCTTTCATGTTTTTCAACAAGTTTCAGCATCCAATCGTTGGTTGTTTTAAGGTATTTGGCCAGTCCGATTGTGGTGGTTTTGTACGTAAGCTCAAGCTGGATCAAGCCTCACCCTCCCTGAGCTCTGGGAAGGTAAAGACAATCCACGTCTGCCTTTGGATGATGCATCTTATTACAAGTCAGTAGCTTGCGGATTTTTCTATCGATTTTCTTTATTTCACTGGTATTCCAGTTAATCACATTGAAGCTATAAAGAACAACTGTGACTGCTAAGGAATTTATGGCTAACACCTTATTATATGCATTCATCTCAGACTTCAGAACTGCTCGAACTCTTCTATAACATTCCTTCCTAACCTTCTCTTTCATGCTTGCATGCTGGATACCAGAGCCTTCATTTATTCCTAGGTATTTATAGGTTTGTTCCTGCTCAAGTTCTTTTATTACTGTTTCGACATCTAATTCGATTGAACTTGACTTTACTAGTTTCCCTTTCTTAAAACTGGATTTGGCATACTTTTCAAGGCCAAACTCCATCCCGATATCATCACTGAATCCTTTCACAGTATGTAATAGTCCCTTAAGCTCTTCATCATCTTTGCCATATAGCTTTAAATCATCCATATAAAATAGATGACTTATTTTCCTGTTGTCAATTTTGTAGCCATACCCTGTTCTATTCAGTTCACTTGAGAGTGGTATTAGTGCTATGCAGAAAATTAGTGGTGAAAGCGAGTCACCTTGGAAAATGCTACAGTTTATGCTAATATTGTTTGAGCGCAATACTCCATTAGCATGATATAATTGGAGCTTCGTGTTCCATAGTGACATATTATACTTTTAAAAATCTGAAATCACAGGAGAAATTTTGAAAATGTCCAGCGATTTCAGAATCCACGAATGTGGTATGCTGTCAAAGGCTTTTTTATAATCAATCCATGAGGAGCTGAGATTTCTGCGCTTGTTATGGCAGTTCTCAAGGATCATGTGATTAATTAAGAACTGATCTTTGCATCCGTATGAGCCTCGTCTGCATCCTTTTTGTTCAGTGGGAAAGAGGTTATTCTCTTCCATAAACGTATATGTTTTTTCCATTAGAATTGATGTGAAAATCTTATAGGTAGTAGACAAACGTTATAGACCAGTAGTTTTTTGGGTCCTTGGTTTCTTTATTTTGGGGGAGGAGGTAATACCATTTGCCATCCAATGGGGAGTTTTTTTTTCCGGGTTTTTCATACTATTAAATAGTATTACTAACATTTTTGTGCGGACGAAAGTAATGAGAGCCAGAAATTTGGTACTCTATCAATACCAGGGGATTTCCACTTATGAGCCTTCATTAGTGCCCTCCTTAGGTCGGAGATTGAGATGTCTTCCCATACCTGTTTTTGTAGATTTTTGTAGGCATCTTGGGTGCATTTGATCCAGTCTGCATTTTCATTGTATGGTTTCTCATCACTCCACATCCCTTTCCAAAAGTTTTCAACTTCTTCCATTAGGGGTGGATTTTCAATGGTTGTTTTTTCTTTCCCTATTTCCCTCTAAAATGATTTGGCATTGGATTTGAACATCTTATTTTGCTTGTAGAATTTGATTCTTTTCTCAAATCTGCGTATTCTCTGAGCTTTTGCTCGAACTTTTTGTTTAAGTGTTTCATTCGCTGACATTAGTTCTTCCTCTTGTTGAGAGTCTATATTTTCTCATAATCTTCCTGCCTTTTCTTGATCTTACACCATTTCCAGAGATTAGCTCAGTTAATATTGATATCTCCCTACGCAATGATTCAATACCAGTTTCAATTCCACTCCTCCAGTTTGATTTTCTTTTCGAATTTGGTATTGTTGGCTTTTTGGGTGTTAAACAGCGTCTTTTGATTACCTTAGCAACAGAGTAAATAATTTCATTTAATTTATTAAGATCGGGTTTTAGTTGTTGTATGATCTCTTGTGTAACACAGTTGCCAATTTTTATTTGCGTTTTATGTTGGTGTGCATTTGAGTGTTTATGGAGTGGTTCCCTGTCATTCATATTTTTATGCCCTACAATTGCAAGCTCATTCAGAACTTCCTGCTTCATTTTAATGATCGATTTACTGTGTTGTTCAGCAAATATGTGGTCTTCAAATTCTGTTTCGACACCATTTTCCTGGCTGTTTTCCCTAGGGTCATTACATTCTTCTTTTTCTTCAGGCTCATGAGTGGCTTCGGCAGATGGTCGCCTTTCAGTCAATGTTTGTGGTCCAACATTCCTCTCCTCTGCTTCGTTATTTCTTCCCAAACTTATATTTAGGTCATTCTCTACCACCTTTTTAATAGAGGTTTATTATTATTATTATTATTATTATTATTATTATTATTATTATTATTGTTCAGTAGTTTTATTTTTATAAAGTGCTTTCACTTCACTACCGAGCGCAGCTCTTTGCGCCTTGGGTATGTGCTGTGGTTTGCTGTGGTGCTTTTATGGTTACTGTATTGAAAGTGTTTTGCGTATTGAAAGTGTGTGCAGTGCCCAGTAGTGCAATTTTCCGTATGTTATATATATTTGTAAGTCCTGGTGTTTTTGTTATGTATTTGTCTGAATATTTTTTTTTTATTATACCTAAGGCACCTACTATGATAGGAATTGTTTCTGTTTTTAGATTCCACATTCGAGTTACCTCTATTTCCAGGTCTTTGTATTTTGAAAGTTTTTCCATTTCTTTTCGGGAAACGTTATCATCTGCTGGTATTGATACATCAATTAGAAGGCATTTTTTTCCTTCATGATCTTTGACAACTATATCTGGTCTATTTGCCTTAATTTCT
>NC_142944.1:57338740-57403740 GCF_046866305.1 Octopus bimaculoides
GGAGTCAGCATTAGTTGTTCTAGATTCGGGACTCTGCTGAAAAAGATGTTTGCTTAGCCCAGCACGTGAGCATGCAACATGAGAAAATATAGACTTTACAGTTTGACGCCAGCAACGTTGAGGGGCTGTCTATGATGCTTGGTGGTCATAAATAAAGAGTATCACTTGAAACTGAAAGCGTTTGAAATGTAATAGTGTATATGATGGGATGCGTGGAATGAAAACATCTCCGTTGAAACAACCAGTGATAATACTGTCTTTGATCATATTGAGCATAAAAGTTTCGACGACTTATCTTGTACTGTTGCAGAGTTTGGCGCATCCAAATACAACGTGAAAATTCCCACAGAACTTTTGCATTCTGAGCATATCCATAACAAAATCATATTCAGTATTGAGAGGTAGATCAGAGGAAGATGTAGGAACCCCGAATGCAGCAGATACTAAAAGACCCTATGAAAATTTCCTAAGGATGTGTTATAACATCAAGAACAATAACATATCAAGCAAAGAATTTCACAAAATTACCACCAGTAGAAAATGTTGCGTTGCTAAAGCTGCACCCACTATAAAAATAAAATGCAGCAGCACAAAACAAAACCAACAGTGACGCCACTGCTCTAATAAGAAGTAGAAATGATAGTAATAACAATATTAACAGCAGCTATATCATGGCACCTTTTAGGCCAAACAGAATAGAAAATCATTTTGTATATATGATTATCGACAGAAATACACATAGGGTATATCGTTAGATCAAGCTGAACAGAGTTCAAGAAATATTCGTTCCAACATATATTTTGTGAGATACATCCGAATTATTTCCCACTCGGTAAACCAAGTCCAGAAGTACACCGCATCCCCACAAAGAACTGAAGATTTTACAATAATACCGATTTATCTGGGACGGAGATGGACCCTACAAAACATCTCGAACATATCAATAAAATTAATCTTCCTTTTGGTCGTGAAATTAATAATTTTGTAAGCCTTTACCAAGCTACTACAAATAGAAGATTTTTGAAAGAACATCCTTTTCACTGGTTGGGATACTTTTTTGTTGATCTCACTTATAACAGAGGGGAGGGGGAGGGGAGGGGAGGGGAGGGGAGGGGAGGGGAGGGGAGGGGAGGGGAGGGGAGGGGGAGGGGAGTAATATGCGGGGGGGAGGGGGAGGGGAGGGGAGGGGGAGAAGAAGAAGGAGACAGAGGAGGAGGTGGTGGAGGAGGAGGAGGAGGAGGAGGAGGTGGAGAAGAAGAAGAAGAAGAAGAAGAAGAAGAAGAAGAAGAAGAAGAAGAAGAAGAAGAAGAAGAAGAAGAAGAAGAAGAAGAAGAAGCCATTTATTGCTACCAAATTACATGAGAGCATCTTCTAAACATGTGACATTGCCACTCAGTTACAAACAAGTTAAAGAATTATCATCGCATTTGCCGTTTCGGAATTTTATCTTACAAGTTGTGTGAGAAAAACCGCAAGGAGCAGATACATATTTAGCAGCAGTATCATAAGACGAGTCTATCAATTGTTAATAATACTCTTTTAATCCTAAGCAAAAGAAGTAATCGCGCCAAAGTATTACTTTTACTGCAAACTAGTTATTGTAGAAAAGTCAATGACAAAAACTGTAGAAAGAATTATTACCTTGTATACTTAAACCTTCGTAAGACAACACAAACTGCTACATGCATTTATTTGCACATAGAAAAATATGTACGTACGCATACAGCCACATATATATATATACCTACATGCATATGTACAGATATATTTGTATATGCATGTATGTACATATTCACATGCATATTATATATAAATACAGACATGGGTCTCGTGTGTTAAAATTAACACTCAGTGAAACATTAGCGACATTCTGGAAATGGAACTGCTTCCATGGGCAAATAACCACTTTCAAGACGCACTTTGGAGCTTCCAACAGGACTTTGGAGCTTCCAACAGACACAACACTAGATTTAGAAATACATTCCGTCTTTCAAAGGCAAAGATGTATGGCACTCAAAAGTCCTTATCTCCATCCGTTGAATTTTTCTGTTTGGTCCAGTTTGGAGACTAGGGTCCCGAGCACTCCTCATGCTTTGCCCGAAGATTTGAAGGCAAAAAATGTACCACGAATAGGCTTCGATTCTGTAAAAGCAGTTGTGTGCCGTGTGTGAAGCATTTGTACCGAGAATTAATGGTGTGACTTGTTTATATCGAATAAATATGGTAATGTCATAATTGTGTTTACTTTATCATTGCATTGCAGCACTCTGACCTCAAATATAACAATATTTTGCTTTGGCAGAATTGATAACAGTTGGTTGCCTTAATTTTGGGACACACTCTATATATATATATGGTAAGAAGTATGCTATGTGGTAAGAAGTATGCTTCTCAGAAGTTTGTTTCCGGGTTCAGTCCCACTGTGTGGCACCTTGAGAAAGTGTCTTCTACTATTGTCACGGGCCGACCAAAGCCTTGTGAGTGGATTTGCTAGATGGAAACTGAAAGAAGTCTGTCGCAAATATCTATGTGTGTGTGTGTGTGTGTGTCTTTCGACTAAAATTCCTCAAGGCGGTGCTCCTGCATGGCAGCTGACCTCTCTGATAGTTCTCACTTTTCTTGTCTGTCGCAAACAACGCTATCCAGTTTGTTACGCGTTTATTTGGCAGAACTTTTGATGGCAATGTTCCACTGATGTTTGTATATGTATTCAATGACAGGGATTTCTCTATAATTTTACCAGGGCAGTCTTTCTTCGTTCTTTTTTTCGGATTGCTTTGTATATTGTTTTAGCAGAAATATTGTGTCGCACTGGTAGTGCCTTGATGACATCTTGGGTCGACTGCTAATGGCACGTGCGATGCCTTCCATAGAGATATTGCAAAATCTATATTTTCAGTTGCATCTTGTGGCTTCAAGAGTTTCGCTGTTTCTTTTTGTCTGGAGGGTATTTTGCATCACTCTCCTTTTCTTGGATTGCAAATGCAAATCCATCGATGTGTGATGAAAGGTCGCGATCACGAGTCCAAAAGAGGACGCACTTCATGTCACTGCTACATTCGTTTGCATGTTTTCGTGAAACATGCCCATGCGTGGTCTTTTTTGGTAAGCTGAGCTTTTCCCATCCAGGTCTTCTTTGAGGTATGTTAGTCCGGCTGTTTGGGGATTGCTCGAGAAGTCGTCAGGAAGACATGACATTCTGTTCAGCTCCAAGTATTTATTTTTGCTGCTGTTGTTTAATGGGTTCTGTCTGAGAGAAACCATGAGACATTGAAAAGCTTTCTGTTCTGATTTCAAGTTCGTCTTCCTTCATCTCAGAGTCTGTGGGTATCACTGTTCATGAGGAATTTTCCATTTTTATGTCAGATTCTGGCGGCTTTTAATATCTATGGAGGAGATTTCCTTCGAAGAACAGTCAAGTATCTTAAATGCTGGAATCAGCTCTAGTACTGCAAATATATTGTGGAATATTGTCTTGTTGCAAGAGAAGCGTTCAGACTGCTGTAGTTTTCTAAATCAGGTATAATATTTTCAGATCACTCTACCTTTATTCACAGTACCTTCGTGAATGTTTTCATTAATACCTAGGTATTTGTAGCATTCTAAAAACAAAAACGATAAAGAGACTGTTGATGGAGACTTTTCTCTTTCCTTTTATTTTCTATTTTCCACGCTTAACAAATATGAACATTACTATGCCATCAGGAAAAGTTATTGCCTCCAGCTGTGCTTTTTTCCGAGCCTTAGTAACATTTTAATATAAATCTTGGGAAATTGAGGGTTACACCGATATCTCTAGCAGTTGTAGATCGTAGCATATAGACACTGGACTTTTTTTCTATTAAAAGCAATTGATTTAGTGCTAAAATCACCAGATATGCAGGAAAAAATATCTCCTTGGAATATTCCCTTTGAAATAGATATAACCTCAGAGACGATCGTTCCGCTTTCAAGTTATAAGAGTGAGGATAGTTGCTCAGGTGTAAGTAATTCTCTTAATGGCAACTGCAAAGATAGTAGGTATTTTAGCCAAGTGTAGAAATTCCGGCAGTCATGAGCATGGGCATGTCTGTATGCGTGCGTGTATGTATGTATATATATCTATGTGTATATATATATATATATATATAAGTATGTATGTATGTATGTATGTATGTATGTATGTATGTATGCATGTATGACGTTTTCACCTCCTTAGAGTGTGTTGCCTCTTTTATTTTCTCTGAGATCTTTAGCTATAATCGCCATTAACGCAAATATGCTATATACGATATAGTTGTGATGATAGTGACGAAGGCTAAAGTCCCCAGAGATCAGCAACAATAAGTTAGAGCTAAAGTCCCCAGAGATCAGCAACAATAAGTTAGAGCTAAAGTCTCCAGAGATCAGCAACAATAAGTTGGAGACTATAATCTTTTACAGGACAAACATAAAAAACACTTTTGTGTATGTTTTTGTTCGCGTGTGCGCTCGCGCTTGCGTAAGGATTTAAAATAAATTTTAAAATATGAATGTATATAAGCACGTATATATGTATATGCATATGATTTAGTTACATTTCAACAGCTCTGATTCTGATTTTATGTTTTATTGTTGCTGTCATTGTTGACACTGTTTTTGTTTTCGCACAGTATCATTTCTTCCGTCTTTCTATTATTTCCTGCGGGAATTTTTTCACCGGCCTCTTTCATTCACATTTTTTATTATTCCAAAATATCTTTACTTCATTCATTATTCCGGTTTCTCAAGAAAAGTTAGTAAAGTCCTATAGATATGTCTTCTTCTTCTTCTTCTTCTTCTTCTTCTTCTTCTTCTTCTTCTTCTTCTTCTTCTTCTTCTTCCTCCCCTTCTTCTTCTCATGCTACCCCTTCTTCTTCCTCTCCTTCTTCTCTTCTTCCCCTTTGTTTTTCTCTTCTTCTTTCTTCTTCTTCCTCTTCTTCCCCTTCTTGTTCTTGTTCTTGTTCTTGCTGTTCTTGTCCTTTTTATTGCTATTATTATTATTATTATTATTAGTAGTAGTAGTAGTAGTAGTAGTAGTAGTAGTAGTAGTAATATTGTTGTTGTTGTTTTTGTTGTTGTTGTTCTTCTTCTTCTTCTTCTTCTTCTTATTATTATTATTATTATTATTATTATTATTATTATTATTATTATTATTATTATTATTATTATTACTATTATTAAGGCGGTGCCGTTAGCACGTTGGTCGAAATGCTTAGCGGTATTTTATCCGTCCCTAAGTTCTGAGTTCACATACGACCATGATCGACTTTGCCTTTCATCCTTTCGTGGTCGAAAAATTAAGTACTAATGAAACACTGGTGTCGTTGTAAGCGACTTTCCCCTCCCACCAAATGTTAGGCATTATGTTTTAGTAGAAAGGATTATAATAATAATAATAATTATTATTATATTTATAGGATTTAGGATACTCCACAAGAAAGTATAGATACAAAAAAAGTGTGCCATTGAAGTAGATTGATAAGCTATTTTTTAACCTGTGGAAGACACACGAGATGTCGAAATATCGTTCACTTGATAACAATGCACTCTTCTTTTTTTTTTTTTTGCTTCTATACATTCTGGAGGAGTAACCTCAATCCTATAAATATTACCAAAAGGAAGTAGATTGACAAGTTTATTTTTCGAACCTGTAGAAGATGGGTATGCTGCCCTAAAAGATAAACGCAAATTATAGTATATAATTTATGATGTTTATATATATGCATGTGTGCGTATGTGTGTGTGTGTGTGTTAATCAGTTTAATTTCCTCAATTTTTTATAAATTAAAAAAAAATATTTAATTTACCTTATTTTAAAAATTTTCTTCAATTTTTGATTTTTAACATTTTAATTTTTAATCCTTAATTCTTATATCTTAATCTTTTTAAATCCTTTTACTTTAATTTAATTTAAAATTATATTTGGCATTCAATTTTCTATTGTTTAAAAAATATTTTATTCCATTTTATTTCTATTTTTAACTTCACGTTTTCCCTCTATTTTTATTTAATATTCACTCTTATTGAAGTTTTCTCTACCTTCCAGTCATAATATAGTTACTACTGACTTTTCATGCATTCATTCATACTGCTGATATTTCATTCAGTCATTTTTACAACTGCTTGATGTAAAGCTGTTTACCAGAAAGCCCTCGATATTGCAAACACTTTACAAACATTTCGTTGACTATAGAGGTATCTAAATGTGCGTGCTGATACACATTGAATTGTGCTGAAAAATAATGTAACCGTTATTGCTAAAATGCTTCAGATATTATATATATTCGGAGGTAGTATATTTTATTATTATTTGTTTTTTCGTTCAACGCAAAACCACTATTAATTTCGTTTCGGCTTTCCAGTAATAATTTTGATTTGCCTCTAGTGTTACTTAAGGCAACAATGTGATTAATTTGTCTTTTACGTACAATCCACTTAAGAGTTATGTATGCGAAATATTTGGTACGATGTATGAATATCCATTATATGTTTGTTATAATGTCTGGTAACTGTAATTCATGTCATTTTCTAATATGTTGTCTAGGGAATGCTTATAATGCGGGTGTAACCTGTATTAAACATTTGTATATCGAAGGCTTGCAACATTGGTTTCACTGTAAGAGAAAAGATTATTTACCAGGCATGAAATTTCTTAATCACTAGCCATTATTTACTCCAAATTATTCGCATATAATCTTTCGTGATTCAGTGTATTTTTTACTCCAGGCTAAAGTATCTAACGCATTCGATTGGCTTCCCTGTCAGACATATGTATATACAATTATATGTGATGCCTTGCCGACAATGTAATCTTCGTATGACCAAGGTATGTCTGCCCTGATGACTAGCCAGCGGTGTTACACTCGCCGAGCAATCACTCCATCCGAAGTTCTGATATATATATATATATATATATATATATATATATATATATATATATATATATATATATATATATATATATATATCTGTAAATTTGATATGTGACAATTATTCGGTAGTCATGATAAAACACCGAGTTTTGGATGTTGGGGTGGAAACCCACGCCGGCGTCTCATCAGTTGTCGAGCCATCGAAAAAATGCTCTGAAAATAACCGTTAAAACAAAGGGAAATTACTGTGTGATTGACCGTTATTAAGACAAAAGAGCTATTAGAATGACCGCTAACTAAGGGGAGGGAGTAAAGGTAAGGGAGTAAAAATGTTCATAGTAATCGCGTAAGCGCGCATGTCCATACATACACATGCGCGGCCGCACACCGACGTACATGCGCCTATAATTATATACTCATCTACCCTTACTTGAAATACACACATGCTCACCCACATATTCGCCAAATAATATATACATACCCGCATACACGCTCGCCCCCCCCCCACACACACACACGCACAAAAAAAGTTCATACACATGTCTATATACGCACATGCACAAGAAAAAACAGGGCTAAATGCAAAACAGAAAAATGTGTGAAAAAAGTGTAAAAAAATTAGCAATAAGAGTAAAACACATCTATATACGCACATACCCGCACACACACACACTTCCACACGCGCTCACAAAAAATTCCATAAACACGTCTATATAAACACAGGAAAGATGCAGGGTGGAAGATAAAATACAGAAAAATTATGTGTAAAAAAATATATGTGTAAAAAATATATGTGTAAAAAAATTATGTGTAAAAAAATATATGAGTAATAGAGCTATGAACATGTGTGTGTTTCAAGTGAAGGTGATGAGTATATAATTATAGGCGCATGTACGTCGGTGTGCGGCCGCGCATGTGTATGTATGGACATGCGCGCTTACGCGATTACTATGAACATTTCTACTCCCTTACCTTTACTCCCTCCCCTTTGTTAGCGGTCATTCTAATAGCTCTTTTGTCTTAATAACGGTCAATTACGCAGTGATTTTCCTTTGTTTTAACTGTCATTTTCATAGCATCTTTTTTTCGATGGCTCAGTAACTGAAGAGATGCCGGCGTGGGTTTTCACTCCGACATCCGAAACACGGTGGTTTATCATGGCTACCGAATAATTATCACGTATTATATTTACAGATAAATTCCTCTATTTACATAATATCGAGATCCCTTTCATTCTTTTGTTGTATTGCCATTTCTATCAATATATATATATATACATGCATACATACATACATATATATATATATATATATATATATATATATATATATATATATATATATATATATATATATAGAACATACTTTTCGTAATGAGATAAAAAACCAAGGCTGTGTATAACATAGAACATTTATAAATTGTGTATATTATGCACAGCCTTGGTTTTTTTTTTATCTCATTACGAAAAGTATATCCTATATTCACACACTGATGTATGACCTACGTTGGACCCCTTATTCACATAACCACCGAACCTGGAGCTTAACTATGGTCTATCCATAGCACTTACTCAGCATTACCTGAAACCTGTGGGTCTAATTGACACCACTATCGCTCATAACCTATATATATATATATATATATATATATATATATATATATATATATATATATATATATATAAACAAATAATAAATGAGTATATGCATATATACGCACGGGCATGTGCATACCCACGTCTACCTGTATATATAGGTGCACATCTGGGTACAGGACATTGCAAACAAAACGCAGACAAGAAAATAATAATAACCAGAGTACAGAAAACACACACGCCACATAGAGAACATTTTCCTTCATCAGCTACCCCCGTTTTAACACCGGCGTTTCGAAAAGTTGGGCAGGACGCATCGTTAAAATGGCTCCTCCCATGGACCGCAAATCAAACCTGTATACACAAATCAAACATGTGCCATGGAGGAATGCAGTGGCAGACAAAAAACAACACAGGAAAACAAACGGAAAAGAAAACAAGACAGGAAAACAAACGGAAAATGCTACGCGGCCAGACGTGAGAAATTATGTGTATATGAATGCTGTGAGGCAAGAACTTGAAAGTGGGGACGAAGTAAGTTCGCGTGTTTGCTCGGCGATAGCCAAAGAAGAAAAGGATTAGTGACCGGAAGCATGTGACCATGCAGGGGTAAGGGAGAGAGAGAGTGGTAGAGGGAGAAACAAAGGGAGGAAGTAGAAGAATAGGTGAGCAACGAGAGAAAGAGAGGAAGAGAGGAAAAGAGGAATATAGTAGTAACAGAAGGAAGTACGAGGGGGGAAAGAGAGAGATATGGTAGTAACAGAAGGAAGAACGAGAGGGGTAAAGAGAGATACGTAGTAGTAACAAAGGAAGAACGAGAGGAGGAAAAAGTGATAGAGAAAGAGATAGAGTCGCGTCAGAAAATATAAAGTTGAAACAACTACTTACAACAGTGATGACGCTGGCGTTCGGTCATGCAAAAACAAATAATAAATAATAAATGAGTATATGCATATATACGCACAGGAATGCGCATATATATATATATATATATATATATATATATATATATATATATATATATATATATATATATATATATATACATATATATATATATATATTTTTTTTTTTTTATGTGTTTCAGCCAAGTGGCTGCGGTCATGCTGGTGCACCACCGTGATTTTCACGTTCCTTGCATGGCTCTTCTCCCCCACCTGATATGGTCCAATCAAGAGTTTGATGGCACATTTGGTGTATAAGAGAATTTGACACAGCTGCCCTGAACTGCGTCTCATTACGAGCCATTGGTTCGTCTGGTATCGTGGAGAGGAAAGCGTCAAGTTTTGTCTTGAAGACCTCCGCATCCATGTCTTGCATGTCTCTCAAATGTTTTGGCAGGGCATTGAAGAGCTGAGGTCCTCTGAAACCGAGGCTGCTGCAGTATCTCGTTCTTATGTGAGATGCAGTGGACGGTACCTTTGGCACCATGCAGTGGCGACCCGTGCGGGCATTCCTGTAGTACTTGATACCAAAGTTTGGCACCAGTCCTTCCAGTATTTTCCATATGTATATTATTACATATCTCTCCCGCCTGCGCTCCAGGGAGTAGAGACCTAGTGCCTTCAGTCGCTCCCTGTAGTTCATCTGTTGGACTGTGGCGATCTTTTTTGTATAGTGCCGCTGAATTGCCTCGTGTTCTGCTGTCCGCTTAACACTGTGTGGTGACCACAACTGAGAGCAATAGTCTAGGCGGCTCAAAACAAATGTCTTCCATAGAATCAACATGACTTTTTGATCCCTTGTACGGAAAGTCCTCAGTATCCACCCTGCCAGTTGTCTGCACTTTGCTGTCAACTTGACAATGTGCATGTGAAATGATGCATCACAACACATGTTGATGCCCAGATCTCTTACTGTTTGTGGTTCTGGGATTGCAGTACCTCCAGGCCCTGTGTATGCCAGTTGGGAGGTACTTGTGGTCTTGTAGCGCAGTACTTGAAATTTTTTTGCATTGAACTGCATATTATTTTGCTCTGCCCACTCATATATTGCATTTAAGTCATTCTGCAGGCTTACAATATCATCAGGATTCTTTATTGCCTGAGATATCTTTGTGTCATCAGCATAGCTAGTGACAGTGGCTCTCCGAGTGACCGTGGGCATGTCCAGAAGGGCCACTATGAACAGTAGTGGCCCCAGAACAGTTCCCTGTGGAACACCGCTCAATATTTCTGTTTCCCTAGATAGTTCTCCATTGGCTGCAACTGTCTGACTTCTACCATTCAGGAAGGCATGCAGCCACTCTCCTAATTTACCAGCTATGCCAAGGTTTCGCAGCTTGTGACATATCAAGCCATGATCAACTTTGTCAAAGGCTTTTGCAAAGTCGAGATATATCACATCAACATTTGAATGGTCAAGTAGCTGCTTCAGGACCCAGTCATAATGCTGCAAGAGCTGCGTGAGGCAGCTTCTACCTGGACGGAAACCATGCTGGGTCTCATTCAGCAAGTCATTTTCTTCTAGGAACGCAATCAATCTCCTTCTGACAATTCGTTCCATGACTTTTCTAATATGTGAAGTCAGAGAGATGGGCCTGTAGTTTCCAGCCTCTGCTCTGCTTCCACCTTTATGGATAGGACATATGGTGCCTTCCTTCAGCTTTTTGGGAAGTTTACCATTTGCAAGGAAACTCTGGAAGAGTATCCGGAGTGGTCCTGCTAATTCTTGTTTACACGACTTTAAGAGGACAGCTGGGAAACCATCGGGGCCAGTTGCCGAATTTGAGCTCATTTCATTTATAGCAGCTTTCACATCTTCCTCTTCAATGTCGATGTAGGTAATGGATGCAGTCCCCTTCTGCTGAGTGCTATTGTCAAAGAAATCAGCTGGGTTCTTTATCTGCATGTGACTCAGAGGAGAGGTGAAGACACTCTTGAATTGTGTACTGAGCACTTCACTTATCCATGTGGGATATGCAGTCAGTGAGCCATTAGGCAGGAACAGGGGTCCTATCTTATACTGCACCGTAGCAGTCTCTTTTGCAAATCTATAGAAAGCCTTGGGGTTTGTTTTTATGCTTTCTACTGCTCTCTTTTCCTTCTCTGCTCTCTCCTTTTCATGGGAGAGTTTAATTTTGTTTTCTATTTCTAATAGTGTTAGTTTTAATTTAGCCCTTTTCCTATCCTCCAGTTCTCTATTTAACTGGTTTGAGACCTTTGTTCTGTGTCTCATAAGGATTTTCCTGTCTCTAGGAATTCTATTGGCATGTTTGCTGGTCTTTCTATATGGCATGTATTTGG
This sequence comes from Octopus bimaculoides, assembly GCF_046866305.1. NCBI lineage: Eukaryota > Metazoa > Mollusca > Cephalopoda > Octopoda > Octopodidae > Octopus > Octopus bimaculoides. Next base: position 57,350,452 of record NC_142944.1, read on the forward strand.
TGCATATGTCTTGTATGGTTGACATAAAATGATTTAGTTTGAGGTCATTGTCTTGTATAGAAAGGCTGTCATGCCAGTTTTGATTTCGAATCTCTCTGCGAATTGACTTCCAGTCCGCCCCGTGGAAATTCAGGTTGGATATTGCTTGAGTCCTCCTGGTGGGGTGGGTGTCAGTGGGTTGTCTAGGACCATACATAGTTAATTCTATGATGTTATGATCTGGGAGAGATGTGGGCGTTATTTTCACATTATATATATATATATATATATATATATATATATATATATATATATATATATATATATATATATATATATATATATATACATATACATTTGCATATACATATATATATATATATACATATACATATACTTATATATATATATATATATATATATATATATATATATATATATATATATATATATATATATATATATATATAGTTTTAGAGAAAAGAACCAAAGTTCATGAACTCAGCGATGAAAATCCAGTCACATATAGAAAATTAATAAGTAAAAGCACAATAAATGAGTATAATATAATACAAAGTAAATATCATACGATAATGATAATAAAACGACTACACATGTTTCATAACCAAATTTTCAAATAGAAAAAATATTTAAATCGATTAAAACTATCGAAAATCATTTCTATTCAAAAATACAGCTAACCTTCAGATCAAATTTCAACAATAATAATAATAATAAAAGAATGTATATATCAACCAACAATAAATAACAAATGAATGTATATAAAATGCTTATTAACGTTCATTAGAAAGAAGTCTTGTGAACATATTGCGTAAAGAAAAAGAATAGAATAAGTAGATATAAAAACATGAATGAAAATTTGATTATGAATGAAAGATTAAACTTTATATATATTAAATCATAATAAAACAATTAACTATATTGTAAACATTTAATTGAACATTAAAATCTAAATAATTATAGATTCAAAAGAATAAGACTAAGAAACAATATATAGTATATAATATATACTATACAATATATACTATATGATATATACTATATGATATATACTATATCTATATCTATTTATTCTATTCTTTTTCTTTACGCAATATTTTCACGAGACTTCTTTCTAATTAATATTTTAGTCTAAAATCTTTTAGTTTAAACTATAGCATCGTTTAGATAAGTAATACTTCTATCTTTATCAATTTACCCTAAAACTTCGTTTAAATTGTATTTTAAACGAAAGATTCGTTAAACTTAATCTTTGCATATAATATTTCTGTTAGTTTATATTATAATAAACGTAAAGTTAATTATGGAACGTTTATAATTTTGATATTTTTAATAATATTTTTCTATCTTAATATAATAAGTATTTTATATACATTCATTTGTTTTCATCGTTGGTTGATATATACATTCTTTTATTATTATTATTATTGTAATTTGATCTGAAGATTAGCTATATTTTTGAATAGAATTGATTTTCGATAGTTTTAACCGATTTAAATTCTTTTGTATTTGAAAATTTGGTTATGAAAAAAGTGTAGTCGTTTTATTATCATTATCGTATGATATTTACTTTGTATTATATTATACTTATTTATTGTGCTTTTACTTATAAATTTTCTATATGTGACTGTGGATTTTCGTCGATGAGTTCATGAACCTTGGTTCTTTTCTCTAAAACTATATATTTATATTTTATATAGTGAAACTTAATTTAATTTTGATTTTCAAAAAATTGAATTGAATTGAGTTTTTACCTGTAAATTTGGATTTTGATCCCTAATGTTATATGTATATATATATATATATATATATATATATATATATATATATGCATATCTATATATATATTTACATTACATATAAATGTGTGTGTATGCACGTGTGTGTGTGATTGTGTGAGTGCAGGTGCAGATGTGACTGTGTGGCAAGAAGTTCGGTCCCCAACCACATGGTTCCGGATTCAGTCTCACTGCGTGACACTTTCGCCAGGTGTCTTCTATAGTCTCGGACTGACCAAAGCCTTGTGGGTGGATTTGATAGACGGGAACTGAAAGAAGCTGGTCATGTGTGTGTGTGTGTGTGTGTGTGTGTGTGTGTGTGTGTGTGTATGTGTGTGTGTGTGTGTGTGTGTGTTTATTTGTTTACGTGTATGAGCATGACCGTATCACATCTGTCCATATATGTGACTGGTTGTTTAAACTGTCTAAACCAGTATCCATAAATGAAATATTGTAGGAGAATGACGTTTCGTGTTTTACGAATCTATCAACAAGCTGAAATATATCCTCTAAACCAAGATTAGGGTGTAAACCTTATTTCTTTATTCTCTATTCAGATGCGGAAGTAGTGTGTGTATGTGTGTGTGTGTGCATGTGTGTGTGTGTGCACGTGTGTGCATTTATGTTTGTGTGTGTGCATGTGTGTGCATTTCTGTTTGTGTGTGTGCATGTGTGTGTGAATGTATACACACATATACACACTGTGCATATATATATGTGTATGTATGTATGTATGTATACACACACACACACACACAAACATATACATATATATAAGCACAAATGCTCACACTCACACACATAATTAGATTTATGTATGGCCATAGAAGTAATATATGTATGTTATAAAGTTATGCACATATACACACACACGCGCACGCACACAATCATGTCTCCTTAAGGAAATATTCATAAATACAGTAGCAGTATTTTGCCTATCTTCCGTGCATGTGACTAGTGGGCAATATAATTTAGTTCTGATTTTTAATCGTCAACAATATTCGATCGGATTTATGGCAATTTATGTGTTTTGAATCCAAAAATGAAATCAGTTTTACTTGATACACCCTAATTATTGAAATTTTGGATTCTCTTCAAATAATTTTGCTCCAATACAATACAGTACCGTGCAAAAGACATCGGCCCATTTTAAACTATTGTTAATTTCTACTAATTACCAACTTAAAAGTGGATGTTTTGCATTGCGTGTTTTACAGATTAAATATTGGCCCTGTTTGAATCATTTCCATACCTAATCATTATATTTTGTAACGGGGGTTCTGAATGAGAGAGTAAAATGCAAGACGACTACCAAAAATGACCGTCCAAAATTTTTCAGGCATCTCACATAAATCAGTCTAGGTACAGTGTTTTAAAACGGGAAAATTTTATAATGAAAATTTATTGCATAGTGTTCATTTCAAAAATGCTGCAAGCTGGTAGAATTGTTAGTACACCGGGCGAAATGCTTAATGGTATTTCGTCTGCCATTACGTTCTGAGTTCGAAGTCCACCGAGGTCGACTTTGCCTTTCGTCCTTTCGGGGCGGATCAATTAAGTACCAGTTTCGTTTTGGGGTCGATCTAATCGACTGACTCCTTCCCCCAAAATTCGGGCCTTGTGCCTAGAGTAGAAAAGAATATTCATTTCAAGAAGTTACTGTACGTTGTTAATATTTTGTGTGGCTTCTCTTACGTTCAATGGGAAGAGATGCGTAGAAATCCTTCACCATCTTCACAAATATGAGATACCATTCTCTGTTTCTGAACTCCCACAACCCTTTAAGACTGCGTGGATTCTTCTGGCGAACTTTCTTCTTTAGTTCTGTCTATATTTGCTTGATGATATTTAAGTCAGGGCTCTGAACTGGCCAAACTTTTAATACGGTAACACCTTCATCAGCCAAACTCTATTGTGTTGCACGCTATCTGTGGCATGGAGCTCCGTCATGCTGAAAAATCTCACATTCATTCAAGTCTGGTATCAAATTGTCCTCTGGCAACTAGATGTATTTAGCACTATTCAAGTTACCGTCAATTTTAGGCAACTTTCTTGAACCATCACTTTTTATGTATCCCCAAAACATCAGACTCTTAATACCAAAATTCACTGAGTTTCGTCGTGTGACGCGGGTCATTTCGCTTTTTAATAAGCGAGAATTTATCAGGCCTCCAGGAAAGCGAAATGACCCACGTTACACAACGAAAACGGTGAAGTTTTGTAGTAAGAGTCTAATGCTTTGGAGATATATAAAAAGTCTTTTCTCAGCTGCATTGAAGTAATTATACAATCTAAGGGAAGCCACAAGTAATATTAACAACGTACAGCAACTTCTTCAAATGAACATTATGTAATAAATTTTCATTATAGACATTTTTCTGTTTTAAATCACTGTATCTAGACTGGTTTACGTGGGGTGGCCGAAAACTTTTGCACGGCTATTTTCGGTGGTTGTCTCATATCTCCCCCCCCCCACTACCCATTCAGAAAGCCTACTACAAAATATAATGATTAGGTATGGAAATGATTCCAACAGGGCCAATATTTAATCTGTAAAAAAACGCAATGCGAAACATCCAATTATAAGATGGCAATTAGGAGAAATTTACAATAGTTTAAAGTGGCCAAAGATCTTTGCACGGTACTGTATAGGAGGATTATTCCTAATAAGATTAAAATATAGGTTAGGCGTTAATGTAAGTCACTCATAATACTTGGATAATCGGTAACCCGGTCAGATAAGCATGTTCATCTGAAAATGCCATATTTGATGACACCGCTGAATCACTGAAGTTTACCGACTTATATGTTGATATATACAACAGTGCTTTCATCTAAATAACTTGTTTAATTTTCCATTTAAATCATTTTTATTGTAAACGTAACTTTAAAATCATCTGTTCGATGAAACAATTGATTTTAAAATTATTTTTCGTGGCATATAGAATTAAATGAGTTCAATGCGAACAGCTTCTTTGAACAAACAAAATGCAGCAAACTTGCTACGTCTTTGACGAATATACTAAAGTATAGAAATAATATCACTGATTTTTTGTAAAAGAAGCATATCTTTCCTGTTTTGGAGTAACGTTTAAAGATCAGGATAAATAGTGGATTCCCCACAATTCATGCCAAGCCTGTGTGGGGATCCTTTGGCAATAGAAGAACAAAGAGAAAAGTAAATCTTCGAAATACCTGTTTTGAAATAGTTGGAACAAAACAAGGACATTAGGTAAAAAGTCATATGGACAGCGAACATCATTAACAAATCACCAATTCAAAGAGAAATCATCATTCTTCCCTCTCTCCATGTCGATCTGGTGGAGCAATTTGCTAAAGATTTGGACAAAATTTATTTGTACTTACGTACTGAAAATCACAAAATGGAATATTTATATTTGCTCACTCATCATAGATTCCACTTTACCGAAATGTGTAAATTATGTTGAAGATTCTTCTTAGTGTACTTTTCTCATAGTTATTAAAAGTTCCTTGAGTAATCAAAAGACAGGTGATTATGAATGATTGTAGAAAGGATGATCAATTATTTTTTAAAAACAGGCTGCATATATGAACTTAGATGTACTCTTTCTCCATTGCCACCTAGGCAGATCTTCACAGGATACTGATTTCAGTGAGGAACAAAGGAAAGATTTAGTATATAAATGTGAAAGAGAATGTGTATCATGACAGATGGTATGGAAACATTTCTGGAATCATCAGTGTCACTGTGAGGCTATAAATTGCAAAAAATAAAATCATATAAACAGATTTTTTAAAGATTGATCGATATATTTTAATATAGTTAATTATCCAATACCGCTGTGAGTGGAATCGCTGCAAATGGAGTGGAATCTTCAGAGGAAGAATTCCCATTAAGAAAATGTCTCGGCCCGACAGTACATGACTCTATAAGAGAACTGGGCCTACCTAAGTTATGAGGCCTAGGTAACCTCCTTCTCTTTTGAAATGCTACTTTATCTGGAAATCGGAACATTCGGGTGATCTTATTTGCTCGACATGTATATCGCTCAGTCACGAAGACCACTGCAACAACTTCCGTTACAGATCTTGTGCTGCAATGTGGTACACGTTTGCTTTGGTAAATAATGGGAACATATTCTGATGCTTTATTATAAAATTAAAGTGCATTTTTGCCAACACTTAATATGAAATAAATTAGATGAACTACAGCAAAAAATCAGTTGAGAAACGACATGTAAAAATGGCCGGAGCTCACTTGCCTCCTTGGTCTGCACACCCCTCGAGTTCAGCAGACTTCGCCTAAAGCTTCGAGGTTCTCGACAGGCCTTCACGGCAAACGTAGCGGCGAAATGTCAGCGAAGACCCAATCGTACTTCAGTCTGCCAAGCAATCCTCTACTTTAGTGTTTCTCAGGATCCACGACTGAGACGTAGAAGTTGGATTTGGGATCCCGTCGATAGTCTACCGAGAACTAAAACAAATCGTAGTACCGGCTTACAGGTAGTTAACTATCTCTTAAGAACATTATACCATTATCTTCTGAGGAAACTGCTACTTTTTCGATCACCACAAACAACACACACACATACACATATATATATATATATATATATAAGCAAATGAATAAATACAAAAGTTCAATAAATGAATAAATTTAGCAGATGGTGATGATATATACAACGAAACATATACATAAATAAATAATAAATTATTAGCTTCAGAAGTTGTTACAATAAATAAGGTTAGTACTTTATAAGTAGAACTTGATAATATGTCTGTTACTGACACTGGACGTATAAATATAAAAATAAAATCAGAAAATTTAAAAGAAGTAAAATGACCTGAGTAAGTTTCACAGAGAGATTTGTCAAATTTGCTAAGCTCTTAAATATCTTCACAGATTTCCACACCCTTACATTGCAATATGAGCTAAAGTGTGCAAGATTTTATCAACTGTACTAATTCAATTTCGGAAAATATAAAATAATAAAAAGAATACATCAAACTATTTGTTTCAATGTACGTACGGAATTCAATGGGATTTCATGTCCGTCTCAATGTTTGTATGCACTTATGTACAGATGTGTGCGTGTGTGAGTGTGTGTGTGTGTGTTTGTGTTCGTGTATGTATGCATTACTATTTCTATATATACATATATATACGTTATATGCGTATTGATTGCATTCTATTATATAGTATAATTCACATGATACAATGTGAACGGCATTGTGAGAATTGGCATTTGTATATTCTTAATGTGTTTACATATGTATCGTATACATATACATGTCTACATAAGACGAAAGAATAAGCACACATATACACAAGTCATATAGGTATTCATATATTTTCTTATACTTGTGTACTTGTGCGCATTCGTGATATATATATGTGTGTGTGTGTGTGTGTGTGTGTGTGTGTGTGTGTGTGTGTGTGTGTGTGTGTGTGTGTGTGTATCTACACAAAAACACACTCATACGTACATAAATACATACATATATATATGTGTGTGTGTGTATGTATGTATGCATATATGTACGTATATACACAGGTACAAAATGTCTTTGTTTATTTTGTAGTACTAAAACATAAAAGTGCTTATTACACTCTTGTGTTACAATTTTTTTAAAGTTTAATCTTTTTTCAATCTGCTTATGTGTACAATCAAATACCAAGCCAATATAACAGAATATTGTTTGGAATGGTATATCTACTCTGGTTTAACTTATATGTGACATATCTATGCAAATATATATATATATATATATATATATACACCGTCTCACAGATATTCTCACACTCAAACATATAAGTACATGCATGCGTGCACGCGAGCACGCACACACACATACACACACACACACGCACATGGGTCTTTCGTAAATATACTCGCATAACTTTGCGTGGTATGTGTATTTTTGCCTCTTTTGGCAAATTAGGATGCCGTGCATAAAGGACATAATGTTTTTTATATGTTCAGAGATAGAGATAGATTTGATTACTTTCCTCGTTTATTAGAAATTGCTTCCCCATTTCCTGACAAAGATTGAATGGTAAACGTATCGCTATTAACATCCATTTGTATCTGTATTTAAGTATAAAGATTACTCAAACTAAGAGATAAAGCGTGTTATAACATTCTTGCTTACAAAGGGTCACTCTGGAAGATTATCAAATCGCATTGCTAATTCTGATGACGATTTTCTCGTGGAGTTATGTAAAAGAATTATAGCATAAGTCTGATGGCTGAACATTTTCTTTTAATTTTGGTCAAAGTCACGTAGAATTTTAGCCAAAACGGTATTTATGTTAGACTGAGAAATATTATACATAACTACACTTCGGGAATAATACATAGAAAATCAGATGTTATGTTGCACACGCAGTATGATGGTCTGTTCTCTGTGTTTCGTTGTATATATCATCAACATTTGGTGAATTTATGCATTTATTGAATAATGTATATATTCATTTGTTTATATATATATATATATATATATATATATATATATATATATATTGTTTGTAGCGATCGAAAGAGTAGCAGTTTCCACAGATGTTAATGGTATAGTGTTCTTAAGAGATAGTTAACTACCTTACGCCGGTACTACAATTTGTATTAGTTCTCGGTAGACTATCGACGGGATCCAAAATCCGACTGCTATGTCTCAGTCGTGGACCCTGAGAAACACTAAAGTAGAGGATTGCTTGGCAGACTGAAGTATGATTGGGTCGTCAGTGACCGCTCGCCGCTACGTTTGCCGTGAAGGCCTGTCGAGAACCTCGAAACTTTAGGCGAAGCCTGCTGAACTTGAGGGTTGTGTAGACCAAGGAGACAAGTATCGCTTTTACGTAAGGACCAAGGAGATTTTCGGCCCCATCAAGTCGTCTGCTGGTGCCGTGTGAAATTTTAACGGCTGATCCTCCCTACAGAAGAAGGGCTCATACATCGATGGAGAGAACATTTCCATCTTCTCCTGAATGACATTCTCAAACCATAGAAGACCTCTTGAGAAACACTCCGCAGCGACGTGTCAAACTATGGATGGCCCTTCCCCCATCATTCCAGGAATTTATGAAAGCCATCAAACGAGTAAAACCTGGAAAAGCTCCCAGTCCAGACAACATGCCCCCTGGATCTCTTCACATACGGTAGATACGGATTGAGAACCAAGTGGCTCTACCTGACGCTGCAAATGTGGGATACGAAGACCGTCCCGGATGACTTCAAAAACGCAAAAATCATTACCACATTCCAGAAAAGAGACCGGTCTGTGTGCAACAGCTACAGTGGTTGTTGTTGCACATGACATTCTCGGCAAATTTTTCACCAGAATTATTCTGGATCGTCTGTTAGATATTGTAGAAGTCATCGTAGAATCATGCAACTTTCGGTGCTCACACACGATTGGCATGATCTTCTCAGTAAGACGATTCCAGAAAATTCGTGAACAGCAGCAACCACACCTCTTCATTATTTAAGACCTTCGCAAAACCTTCGACAAAGTTCCCTGACCAGTGACATGGTCTGTACTCCGTCGCTTTGTACCCCGATCACTTTGTTAGCCTCATCATCGCGCTCCATGACGGTAGGACGCAGATGCACGCAGAATGCACTCTCCAAATCATTCCCCATCTCCTGAATTAAGGTTGCGTCCTAGCTCCAAACCTGTTCTCCACCTTCTTGGCGGCGATGCTCAACAAGATCCCACGTGACTCTCTTAGTGTTGACATCCACTATCACCTGGACGGCGGACTCTTCAGCCTCGCGCGCCTGTGATCCAAGACTCGAACATCGAATAACAGTACCAAGGAGCTGTAATACGCAGACGTCAATGCCACCCTTACTTCTTTCATCGCCGATTTCCAGAGCTGTTTGATTCTCGTCTCCGAAGCCTACTACTGCTTTGGAATGGAAGTGAATGCAAAAAAAAAAAAACGAAAATACTTGCGCAGTCTGTTCCTGGACAATAAATATCGGACGTTACCATCAACATAGGGTGCACACCTCTGGAAACGAACGACTTTCAATATCTCGGCAGCACAGTCTCACTATCCAGTACATCTCCAGAAAGAGACATCGACCATCGCAACAAATCTGCTCATTAAGGTTTCGGAAGACTCAGCAAGCGCGTATTCAAAAACCACGGGCTCTCACTCCGGAAAAAACTCATGGTCTTCCATGCCGCTGTCATCTTCAAATTGTTCTACGCTTGCGAGACATAAACCTGTATAAAAAAAAACGTGAGCGTTTCCAACAAGCCAAAATTTGACAAATCTTTAACATCAAATGGCTGGACCTCGATCGCTCAAAAATGTCAAGCATTGAATCTTCCATCTTCAACATCGCCTCCGGTGATCAGGACGTATCATCCGAATAGCCTCTTCAAGACTTCCGCAGACCATTCTCAACAGCGAGGTCGCCGACGTCAAACGACAGCGAGGAATCCAAAACGCAGATTCAAAGATCAACGGAAGATTTCCCTCCTTCAAGCCGAAATCAATCCTAACAACTGAGAAACAGAAGCTGCCAACTCTTCATCATGGTGAGGAGCAAATCACTTCGGTTGTTTGACATTCGAGGAGGAGATTATGACTGAAGTAGGTATGAAGAGAAGGCAACGCAAGCTCCGGCAACTCCAAGATCACCACCAACCCTGCCATGCGATCAAAACCCGAGACTGTTCCATATCCGACTTGGCCTTCGGAGCCATGTCAATTTGAAGCATTATGGAGGCACCCGATGAATCAAACTTGGATACAGGTGGTGCCGACGAGACTATCGATCAACAGCACAATTAACTGTCAAAGTACCATTCACGGTGTTGTAGTGCGCAATATATCCATGAGTCAAACAGTCAACCCCCGATTGTCCATTTAACCAGGCCGCAAAGTCAGATCAGTTGGTGAAACAAAGAGGAAAGAGTCTGACTTAGCATACCGCTCTGATATTTTTATTCGAACATTTGAGATTCTATTCTGTGTCGGTAGAATTTCAGTTCTTGAAGGAAAGGACTGACCTAAGTGCTGCTAAAGAGGGCAGGAAGTCAGCACAAGGGAGAACAAATAAAGAAATGGGTGAATCGAGAGAATGTTGCAAGGAGTAACTTTTAAATCGATAGAAACAGAGAAGAGACACCTTTACCAATCAGTTGGATGGACCCTGGGATTTCGGTGTGCGTGTATGTGTGTGCATATTTGTATGTGTGTGTGTAGTGTGTGTGTGTGTGTGTGTGTGTGTGTGTGTGTGTGTGTGTGTGTGTGTGTATTTGAGTGTGTGTGTGTGTGACATCCCGATTGTCCCTTTATATCCCGATTATAAATTCCATAGGATTGAACTTGTCTTTTATCTCTCCAAATTTACTAAAATTTATGCAAGTTACATATATGCCAGTGTGTATATATGTGGATATTTGTGTGCGTATGTATGGTGTGTTCAGAAACTAAATCACTCTATCACTCTATATGTGGAGTAATAACTCTGTGTATATATTTTGATTAAAATTTGTAGGAATAAGCAACTGATAAAGGCTAAATTATTTCCGGGTCTAAAGATGTTTTAACGTTTGTGGTGCAATTTGACCAATATTATATATGAAACTTTACCAGAAACTTAGAGAATATTCATGCGTTTCATTATACCTCGGCTTGCAAGAACTAATTATGCCGAAATTGCAATATTTCTGATACTCGATCATACAGTCTTACAAGAAATTATTACAACAAAAATGTTTTAGAACAATATTAAAGTATGTCCTTACACTTTCAATGGTTCCAGTCATTATGTGTCTCATCTTGGGTGCTGGCCTCTAGGATGTTCGCTATCATATCGAACACAGGTCTTATATTTTAAAGCCTGGTACTTATTCTATCGATCTCTTTTACCGAACCGCTAATTAAACACACCAACACTATTTGTCGAGCGGTGGTGGTAGACAAATACAGACACAAAGATACGCGCACACACACACACACATATATATATATATATATATGTGTGTGTGTGTGTGTGTGTGTGTGTGTGTGTGTGTGTGTGTGTGTGTGTGTGTGTGTGTGTGTGTGTGTATATATATATATATATACGCCGGGCTTCTTTCAGTTTACGTCTACCAAATCCACACAGAAGGCTTTGGTTATAGTAGAAGGCACTTGCGCAAGGTAACGACTGAACCCGGAACTAAGTGGGGGGGGAGACAAATCTTTTTACTACACAGCCACACCTGCGGCTATACATACATACATACATACATACATACATACATATATATATATATATATATATATATATATATATATATACATATATATACATAATATATATATATATATATATATATATATATATATATATATACGAGAAAAAGAAAACGGAGAAATTGAGACATAGGCATCAATTTATTGGAAAATATTCAATTCCAAATAAAAAACAAACTCTTAGCACCTAGTATTATTTCCATGCCTAATTAATTCATTTTAAGAAATTAAATTATATTAATTTAAATTAAATTAAAGATTCCTATTGACTATAGCTGATTAGACATTTCTTCAGTTGAAGAATTCAATTGAGACGAGTTACATTTGAATCTGTTAGTAGATCACTGATAGACTCAGTTACGTGCGTTTTTACACCCACCCAATGTATTTAAAAAGACATTACTTAGGTATATGCAAATCTGCTTAATGCATTTGTGCGCGTGCATATTTAATGTGTTGAAACACAAAAGTAGCCGTTAGCTTAAACGATACTTCGAAGTGGATTACTTTAACTAGAAACTAAAAACATTATTCTTCCATTATATTATAACTTATGATAGATCAAAATGTCAGTAAAATATTTAATCACTTAAGAAAATTATTATAAGCTACCCAGTTGCAATCTCTTGTAATTATAGTTAAATAATACATTATCATTATTATTTTTCAATTAAAATCATAGCTGCCTAAATTACATATACGAAATATCCAATTACCCCAGACAAAAAGTCCATTTCGCAATATTCAATAGGAGCTTAATTTAATTTAATTAAATTTCTCAAATTGAATTAATTGGGCATTGAAGCAATTGTAGGTGATAAGAGTTTGTTTTTGTTTAGAATTAAATATGTTCTAATAAATTGATGGCCATATCTCAATTTCTCCGTTTTAAATTTCTCGTACATAAACAATAATATAGCCTTATCCATCAATGCAAAACTAACATCTTTGGTTTTTCACTGATACACTGGATAAAACCGGGGAACTTGGATGCTTACATCCCCTTAGGAGGACTTTATATCCTTGATTTAGTTATATATATATATAAACAGAAGACGAAGACAGGTGTGTAAACAACAAACAGGTGTATTTAACGCTACAAAAGGTGGGAAAGTCTTATATATATATATATATATATATATATATATATAAACACAAACACATATGCAAACACACATGCACACACACATACACACAAACATACATGCATATCAATGCATACACATATACATATATATACATACACACACATATATATGTATATATATATATATATATATATACATACACACACACATATATATATATATATACACACACACACACATGCATAAATATATATATATATATATATATATATATATATATATATATATATATATATGCCAATCTTCTGAACACTCTCCATATGACAAATTACACTCAGTGGATTCGTTAACACCAAACTTTCATAGAAGGCGCTTGATCAAAGTGCAGCACAGTGAGTAAAATTCCAAACCACATTATTATGAAGCAAACTTCTTTTTTTCCTTACTGCCATACTTCCGTCTGTAGAATCCCGTAGAATTATGGAATACGCATAATCGTATATTCTGTAGATATCGCTGATAAACTCATGTAATATAAATACTTTCATTGACATGAAAGTATTCGTATTAATTTTACTAAAATTGATAGTATTAAAATCTTATATGGCTTCGTCTAACAGAATAATATCTGGTTATATAATCTAGCTATGTGAAATGTTTCATAATTTCTACATTTCAAAACATCACTTGGAAATATTTCAACATACTTGTACAATAGTAATACTTGAAGCTGTGAAACTAAAATAAGTTCTTGCGTCATGAGAAAAGATAAATTTTAATGTATCAAGTAGGAACCTTGTTCAGAGAAGTATTAAAGTGAGGCATATCAGATGACTGCCATTGAGATTGCTACCTTACAGTATTTTGTTTGTGAGTTTTTAACAACCGGTTCTGCTTCGGATTTCAAAATTCCAAAGCATGATACGTGAAATGTAATCAACGTATGCAACTTATTCAAATATACCTTCGAAATATGTCGATAGATAAATATTTCACTGAAGAAATCTACACATTAATGAAGCTGCATGTCAACACTTACTATCTTTTCGAAAAATTATTTTATGGGTCGTAAATAGTATAAGGCCTCGTGTGTCTGCAGTCAGGTTTAAAACCATTATGTGATCAACTTCGTTATTTATTGTGGTGTCGAGAAACAAGTCGAAGCTATCGACAAAATACCATATAAATTCATAATTTTCTATCAGATTCAGGAGGCAATCTTTAAATATATCCGTAACTTCTTATTACTACTGCTACTACTACTCTCAAAAACTCTTTCAGATTATTCCAAACTCGCAGAGGGCATCCAAATAATTCGAAGCAAGACTTTGCTGGAATCTTGGAAACATTGTAATGTAGGATTTGGTGAAGGTTTCATATTTAAGGAACAGACATTCTTTCTTTGACATTTTCTTGCAAGGTTATTTTATTCGTGTTTGTCTGGATATTACAACAATGCACGTCTATTGGAGAGTGTTCAGTGATTCTCTCTCTCACACACACACACATACAGGCACATATATATTCCCGTCCACGCACACGTATCTCACGCTTACTCACACTCACCGTCTTTCTCTCTCTCACTCTCACACTTTCTCTCTCGCTTTCCCTCTGCGGATGCGTGTGTGCGCGTGTGTGTGTATGCGAATCTGTGTGTTATGATTTAATTGATACTAAGACGATATTTTGTTGTTTTAAATCATGAATTTAAGTCGACCACAATATATTTTATACACAGAGTTCATATATTTATGTAATTAGTAATAAATGTTATAGATGACCAAACTGCCTTCTTTTTACCACCGCATCTTCAAAAGAGGAAAATAAGGATATTGTGGAGGCATTGTGATAGTATACGCTAAGATGGAGTTACACCAGGTGTCAGATCCAAATTACAAATGCAGAGTGAGAAAAAGAAAGGAAGATAGACCTATCTATCTATCTACCTATCTATCTATCTATCTATCTCGCCATCTATCTATCTATCTATTTATACATACATACATACATATATATATATATATATATATATATATATATATATATATATATATATATATATATATATATATATATATATAAGTTCAAAAAAACAATAACAAAAAACAACAAAGTGAGGACGTGATACGGATAGTGTTATTGGACGCTCGGGAAAGGAAAGAGAGAGTGTATGACGTTTCGGGCGTAGCCCTTCGTCGGAAAGATGGAAAGTTCGGAGAATGGAAAAACGGAGAAAGAGTAAAATGGTACCGATGCCCACGAGGTTACATTGTGAAAAGACCGGAAGAGGAGGTGGTGGGGGAAAAGTTCTTTCTAAGACAGGAGAGTGAAAAAGGGAGATGAATATCTGTGCGTGCGCGAGAGTCTGCGAGTGTGTGTGTGATAACAGAACGTGTGTGTGCGTATGTATGTGTGTGTGTGCATGGTTTGGTGGTTTATCTGTTAGTGTGTTTGAGTGTGTGTGTGTGTTTGTATGACGTAGTGGAAGGAATTAGTAGCAGGAATGGTTAGTGGATGCTTATAGACAGTGTTAGGTGGAAGGTCAACAGGCGGGTTTTTGAGTATGTATGTGTTCGTGTTTGTGTGGTGTTGTAGGTGTTGGGTACGTGTACGTGTGTGTGTGCATTTTGTATGTGCGCGTGTGAGTATGTGTATGTTTTTGTGCGTGCGTGTGTGTTTGTGTGTATGTGTATGTTGTGTGTATGTGCGTTGCTGTGTACGTGTGTGTGCGTGCGTTTGCTATTGTATTTGCGTGTGTTGTTTATGCCCATGTGTGTGTGATTGTATGCGTGTCTGTGTGAGTGTGTAGTGTTCGTGAGAAGTGTGTTCGTGTGTGTGTGTAAGCGGGTGTGTGCGTGTGTGTGTATGCGTGTGGATGTGCGTGTGTGTGTGGGATTGTGTGTGTTAGGTACGGGTGTGTGTGTGGTTATGTGTGTCTGTATGTGTGTTTCCGTGTGCGTGCGTATATATGAATGTATGTATGTATATATATATATCTGTCTGCCTGCCTGTCTGTCTTTCTGTCTGTATGTCTGTTTTTGTGTCTGTCTTATCTCTCTATCTATCTGTCTGTCTCTGTTTGTCTGTTAATCTGTCTGTCTGAATATATATGTATATATATATATATATATATATATATATATATATATATATATATATATATATATATATATATTCATTTTATTCTCAACCGAAGACACAGGACGTGTTTTTCATAGCTCTGGCCAGTCAGTAGCCGAAGAAACAGATCTCAACTCAGAATAGCTGAAATTTTCTTTATTTTCAATCTCAAATCCATCTACATTTACGATTTCTATAATCATTTTGCAATCATCAGAAGAAACATTTCACTCAGAGGCCATCTCAACAACCCGTTGGCAAGCAGCAGACAGCATCTGCTTTGGTTCCACCATGGGATCTAATTCCACCTAACCCTACAGTAGTAAGTTGAGAGTCACCGTCAAAACAGACTACTAACAATATGACAGGTGAGAACTCACTTCAAGTACGTCCACCAATTCTCACTCTGCCCCGTGTGTCAATTTAAGGAAACCTCTTCCACTTGTCTTTACTATTCTCAGGGTAACTGTAAATTCGGTCCCAGTGGCACCAACAGCAAGACTTATTAAGGGCACCTGTCCATATGGTATAAATGGAAACGACAGCCCCTACCTTCACCCTAAACACTGTCCCAAATATAGAATTTATAGCCCTGGCCTTAAATATGGATGTACAAAAGGTAAAAGGTGTGCTTTCTTCTATCCTAAACTGTGTCCCTAAGGACGTACCTAAACCTGGAATGCAATGTCCACCATTTGAAAGGCACAAAACGAAAGAAAAAGAAACTGCAACAGGGAAGTGCAACGAAAACAAAACGGTTCCACAATCCACCTCCTAACACCAAAACCAACCAAAGAAGAAAGAATTTCAGAAAAACCGCAACACCACATAAAATAATCTAAGGAGGAAACTTTTTTTTATTAAATTACCTGGGAAATATTAAGGCCGACCTAAGCCTGGAGATCCAACGTTGCATATCCAAATCTTTAGGAACAAGCAACCACCATCATCAACTAGAGCATCACTCCACTCATACAGCCCCCGAGTAAATATTATCCTCAGTGTTGCCCCTGAACAACGGAGCACATAGTTTATCTCCTGTATACCATCATGATGGTATTAAATCCCATTTCAAACTCCTATCTCTGAATGCCCGGAGTTTGTGCAACAAGGTGTACCTATTTTGTATTGACCACAATTTCATCACAGTCACAGAAACAGGGGCAAACTCTCTACTTTGTGTCAGTGTTTTTATCATTGCAAGTTACAACTTATTTTGCAAAGACCGTGCTAATCGTCGATGAGGTGGTGGGGCAATCTACATTCGTTCAAACTTTTCAGCAATTACTTGTAATGATCTGAACAAATCACAACACGAAGCACTCTTCTGCTAATTACGAATAAACGTGTCAACATTGACATTTGGGGCTGCCTGTCTTAATTACCATCAAGACACGCAGCTTTTTGAAATCCTCAGGACTGCATCTAGGAAAACAGCCACTTATTTTTTTCATTAACGGTGACTTCAACTACCCTTTAATTGATCGTGAAAGTTTTCATTGGTTGCAAAGTGCAGACGATTTCTTGTATGTAGTGCTAGATGCAAACTGGCCCCAAGTAAGCACCTCCTCCACAAGAGGTAGCAACACTTCGGACCTGCTCTTACCACCACTCCTGAAACTGTTATAGGTGTTACGTCCAAAGAACTTCTAGGCGACTCCGATCATTCTATGATCATTGCCAATCTGTCTTTTATAGGCAGAAACAAGAAGCACCACCTCCTCCAAGCCACACGTTTTGACTGGAATAAAGGAGACTAGAACAGTTACTGTGATGAGATAGAACGCCCAAACTGGTTTGAATTTTATGATTCCGGAGATGTCAATACTGTTTCTCAAAACATCTTCAGTGCAATCTGGGTTGCACGTGAAGCATCGGTACCGCGCAAATGTTCTAAAAATAAAAAAAAAGTGCAATTTGGGAAACTACAGCAGTCCAACTTGCCAGGAAAGATCGTCATGATGCTGAACAGAAATATAGAAAGCATAGGACAGATGAGAATAGAAGACGACGCAACAGATCACCCAATCATTTCAAGCAAGTGACAAAAAAGACACTACTTGAGTTTGAACAACGTATAGGAAGCAGTCCTGACGGCAAAGAGTTCTAGAAATATGTACATTCGAAGCAGAGACCTCACTCTCCAGTTGGCCTTCTTTACAACCCCCTCACAGATCGGATTACTGATGACCCCCAAAGAATGTGCTGAGATTATTACTGAATGTTATGCTGACATTTTCACTGTTGAAAATCCAGATTTACCTTCTTCACCAACTCTAACATCAAATTCTACTCTGACATCAAATTCTATAACATCTGTGAAATTCACACCCGCAAAATGCTGTGACGCCACCTCAAGGATAAGAGCAATTATGTCTCTCCTGGTCTTGATGGTGTTGCTTATTTGCTTTTCAAACATGGCTGGTTCTTTCTTTTGCACCAGCTTTTATTCTTCTTTCAATTCTGCCTTAACAACTGTGTCACTCCAGAGCATTGGAAAATTGCCAGTGTCGTTCCCCTGTTTAAAAATGTGATCGCGCATCACCTCTCAACCACCGTCCAGTCAGCCATACTAGCTGAATCAATCACCAAACTGATGGAGTTCTATGTCATAGAAGCAGTCTGGAACTTTCGGTGCTCTCACAGCTTTATCCGACCCACACAATTTGGATTTATCGCTAACTTCAGCCGTTGTAGCCAACTCATCGAGTTTCTTGAGGACATCAACCAAGATATTGATGGCGGCTCATGGGTGGATATTATCCACCTTGTCTTTGCTAAAGCCTTCATTTCTGTGCCACACAAATGACTCATGGCAAAGCTCTCTGCAATGGGCCTGAAAGATGATCTCTATAACTGGCTGAAGTCCTTCATTCTCAGTCGGAAAGATGACTTCTGGTGTACCACAGGAATCCGTTCCTGGACCCCCTACTGCTTGTTGCATATATTAATGACAAAGATGCCAACTTGCGGAATGTTAGAGTACTGAAATATGCAGATGACATCAAGCTGTACCTCGAAATAAAAAGAACAGATCATATGCGCTATAGATCTTATCTGCAATGAGAACTGGATACAATGTAGCAATGGATTTCTGAATGGCAACTCAAGCTAGCTGCGGATAAGTGCTTTACACTGCGCCACCATGCATTTTGGGAGGGAAAACCCAAGCCTTTACATACTTACCCAGCAACACTAGTCGCAAGAAATTTTCTAGACAACGTGATCTGGGTATTATTATAAACAGCGATCTGCGTTGGACAAAGCACATCTCTAAAATTGTCAAGAAGGGTGAGGATACCCGAGCATCACTCAGTAAGACCTTTGTCAGACGCTCTCCAGCTATCTATTTCAAACTGTATATGACAATGGCTTGTCCACACTTAGAATTCACATCACTAGTCTAGAACTCCTATATTGCTCACCATATAAATCTCCTGGAAACCATTCAGAAACGTGCAGCAAAACGAATACCCGCTGTCAGGCATCTACCATATTCTGAACGTCTTGCTTCTCAGGACATGGATACATTGAAGCTCAGACGTCTGGCAACTATCTTAGTAGACACCCACAAGATTATATACCATCTTTCTAACAAAAACAATGGACACTTTTTTGAATTCCGTATGTCAAACACTCGTGGACATGGTCACAAAATCAAGAAACAACACAGCACTCATGACTTCCGGAAACATTTTTTCACGCTCAGAATTGTTGAAGCACGGAATAAACTATTCGCATCAGTCGTTAGCTGTCGAGACACGACATCCTTCAAAACTGCCATGCTTCCTGGAGTTCGCCAGCAGTACACATGAGCACTGTATACAACAAATTCTTTCATATATATATATATATATATATGTATGTATGTATATATGTATATATATGCGTGTGTATATATGTATATATATATATGTATATATATATATATATATATATGTGTGTGTGTGTGTGTGTGTGTGTGTGTGTGTGTGTGTGTGTGTGTGTACCTTTATAGTTCCAAGTATGGTGTCTGAGTCTCAGTGTGGTTTTCGTTCCTCCAGGGGCACAGCTGATTGTATCTTTACTGTCAGACAATTACAGGAGAAGTGCATTGAACAGAATCTTGCTCTGTACCATTGCTTTGTTGATTTGAGCAAAGCATTCGATACTGTTAATCGAAGTGCTCTGTGGCTAATTCTGGGGAAAATTGGTTGCCCAGAAAAGTTTATAAACATGGTCAAGGCTTTGCATCAGGATATGAGAGCTAGGGTTAATTTTGGTGGTAGGATTTCTGAATCTTTTGCTGTGGAAAATGGAGTAAAGCTGGGAGACCTTGATGCACCCACCCTCTTTGCAATATACTTTGCCGTTGTGGTGTCGCATTCCTTTCAAAACTCTGAGGAGGGTATCTACATAAAATATCGAACAACGGGGAATGTTTTTAATTTGACCCGACTGAAGTTTAAAACGAAGGTTTTTACTTCACTTATTAGGGAACTTTTGTATGCTGACGATTGCGATCTGGTTAGTCATTCTGAATCGGGTCTGCAATCCCTTGTATCTGCATTTGATGCAGCTTGTGATGATTTTGGCCTGACCATCAATCTGAAAAAAACAGTTGTAATGTATCAACCTGCGTATGGTGCTGTTTGTAACCCCCCTAAACTTTTTGTTAAGGGAAAGTTACTTGAGGTTGTCAATTCATTTGTCTACCTGGGAAGCTCTGTTCAAAATGATGGAAATCTTGATACGGAAATACACCTGCGAATTCAAAGGGCAGCAAAAGCATTTGGTGGCGTGGAGTCACGCGTCTGGCGCCAGCAACATATAAATAACAATACAATGCTGGCTCTTTACAAATCATTTGTCTTAACATCCCTATTGTATTCCTGTGAAACTTGGACCTGTTATGAAAGGCATTTTAAAATGTTAGAAAAATTCCACCAAAAATGCCTTCGTCATATTTTAAGAATTAAATGGAATTCTTTTACTCCAAACACGGATATCCTTGCATCTGCAGGCATCCCCTCAATTAAAGCCATGATTTTGAGGAACCAATTGAGATGGTGTGGCCATATTGTTCGAATGGCAGATGAACGCATGCCGAAACAGCTGTTTTATGGTGAGCTTGCAGAGGGGAAACGTTATAGGCATAAACCTAAAAAAAGGTTTAAGGATGGCATAAGGACTGCTATGAAGTCAATTGGAATGGCTCCAAAAGATATAGAAGTCCTCGCTTCAGATCGAGTTGGATGGCGAACAAGGGTGTGGAGTGGAGTGAAAGCATTTGAAGAGGCCAGGATGATGCAAGCAGGGCTCAAGAGACATTTAAGGAAAAATGTAAAGACTGAGAAGGTGAATGACAAGGACCTTTTTGTGTGCACAGTCTGTGACAGACCATGTCTGTCCTTGGCTGGCCTCAAATCTCACCTGCGAACCCATGGAAAACAAACCTCATCCAGCTATTCTGATTATATGTCTGTGCACACGTTTGAATGTGGTGTGTGCCAGATGGTTTGCAAATCCAATGGGGGTCTTAAAAGACATGTTAGGATCCACAATGAGCAGAACTTACTTGCAGGTATTGGTAGTGCAAATCGGAGGTGCAATCTATGTGGGTGTTTTTTCAAAACACTGTCTGGTTTAAAAAGCCACATCAGACGCCATGAAAGGGCTAAGGTGTAGGTGCAGGAGGTGGTCAAACTCTGTTTAAGGAGTAGACAACCACCATATATATATATATATATATATGTGTGTGTGTGTGTGTGTGTGTGTGTGTGTGTGTGTGTGTGTGTGTGTGTGTACATATATATGCGTATGTGTACATATATATATATATATATATATATATATATATATATATATATATTGCTTCTTTCAGTCATTAGACTGAGGCCATGCTGGGGCACCACCTTGAAGACTCTTTTAGTTGAATGAATCTGCCCTAGTAGTTATTGTTCTGTCTTTTTTTCTTGCTATGCCTTATTGTATTCTATCGGCCTCTTTCTGCCGAACTGCTAGTTTACGGGGAAGTAAACTCACCAACACCGGTGTCAAGCGGTGGTGTGTGAGAAACGCAGACACAAAGACATACACACACACATGCACACACATACACAGTCGCATGAACACACACACACACACACACACACACACACACATATATATATATATATATATATATATATATATATATATATATATATACGACAGATTTCTTCCGGTTTCCGTCTACCAAACCCGCTCACAAGGCGTTGGTCGGCCGAGGTTATAGTAGAACACACTTTCTCAAGGTGCCATGCAATGAGACTAGACCGAAACCATATGGGTGGTAGGCAATCTTCTTACCGTACAGCCAAACCTGCGCCTAAATATATATATTTAGAAAGTAAGTGGCTGGATGGGATTATGTTGAAATTGGAGCAAGGAAAGAGAGAAGTTGTCATAGAGTCATATGAAGAAGATGGAAGGAGTGAATGCATAGTGTACTAAGAGAGTTGGTATAAGTAGTAGGAATGGAGAATTTGGAGATAAATGGGAAGAGCCGTAAGGGATAGGACTAGAGAATGATTATAATGCTAGTAATTAATTAGTAGCCTTTCTAAATTGGAGATTAAGATTTGTATAATGACTATATTAACCTGTATATTGCATCTTTTACCATTAGTGTAAACGGTGAAATTTATATTGTAATTTAAAACCCCTATATTTACTGCGGAAATAGATTCACCGACAAGAAAAATGCAGATGATTATATAAAAATCGTATTTACAACCCTAGTTATTGCATTAGTAAAAAAAAAGTCGCAATGAGTCACATGCACGGAAATCATTTTCAAGGAATCAGTGAAACCAAACAAATTGCAACGGCAATCGAGGCTAATAAGAGGAAAAGCTGAAAAATTAAAAAAAAGTATGTCAGTTTAATGTTTGAAGGTTTTATCAGAAAAAAAAAAAACAACCACAAGCTGCAACCATACAAATTTCTAATATTGTGGCACTGAAAATAGCGCAAACCAAATAAGAGCATGATATAGCCAAACTCTCACATTTCCAAGGACTTTTGCCTTAAGTTATGCTCTGAAAAGCTACACTTTTTAAACATGTCTCATAACGCGATTAAGCATAGACATTTTGCCATTTTGTCTTAGGTAATAGTAGAATTAATGCATGTGATCTAACACAACGTGATGTTTGTTTATAAATGAAACTAGATTGTTTGTTTGTTTTTTTGTTTTCACAAATCAATAGAGACTATCACAACTGTATTAGAAAAATTCAATATTTTAATCAAATTTTTTCTTTAGAAAAGGAAAAGTTTTGAAAAGCTAACACAGATTCTACTCCTTGATTATTGGGGTGTTACTCAGGGTTCCAAGATTAAGATTTTCTTCAAAGGTGATCGGAACGCAATATACCAAGTTTTGGTAAATAGTAACCACTAAAGCTTTACCTACTTTTTCGAATGTAATACATAAAACTAATTGTTATAAAAACCAAGGCTCTCAAGGCTTTGTTATTAAGAAATTGAGATGGAAGCAGGCATTATCATTTCATATATAATGTGACTATAGGAAGAACTTTTGGAAGGAAACCTCTACAAAGATTTTTTACAGTAAACACATCAACTGAAAAAAAAAATGATTTACTTACACAAAACATAACAAATTTGGAATATATGATCAGTGAGAAAAAATGTTTATGTAAAAAGAAAACTTGATTGATGTTTTTGGAATACTATGTTATATTTATACTATAGCAAATTATTCAATCATCATTTATCGACTTATTAAAAAACAAAAATAAAATTCTTTAGATTGAAAAATCGAAACTATGGGTAACAGATATTCAGGAAGGGCATTGTACATGTTTCCAAAATTTGCAACCATTTTATCAGAAAATACAAAAGTTAATAGTATTGAGGATATGTGTTTCTTTTCAGGAAAACAATATTCGAAACATTTAAATGCTTGGTTGCTTCACTGTTTTCAAAAATAGTCAAATAAATAATATATTCTTGCTATAAATCATTTTTACAGATAATATTTGTAAAGCACTTTAAATGAGAGAGGAGAATTTTTTAACTTTATCAACAGTTTTAAGGTAAATAACACACACACACACACACACACATACACACACACACACAGAAACACACACTCAAGCATACATACATACACACACACACATGATGTTTTTATTAATAACAAATGATCACTGTTGGATATGCGCAAAGCAATCTTACTACTGTTGTCAAATTTCTTGAAGAATTCTGCTTCCGTTCCCCCAAGGCATGTTTGCACTTAAATGTCTTTTTACAATTTCTTGTAATTAAACATGATTATAGAAATAAAAAAATAAGACGTCTTAGAGCGTAGTTGTTATAACAATTCCCTGGATACGATACTTGGTAGAAAGTATGCAAACATAACCAACCCATTATATTTTCAAAGGTCAATGTGCATAACTTTTGTTTCATACTGTTTTTTGAGAATTCTTAAAACTTTATTCTCGAAACGAACAGTTGAAGTTATATGTATGTATGTATGTATGTATGTATACATATATATATATATATATATGTGTGTGTGTGTGTGTGTGTGTGTATGTATATGTACGTACGTATGTATGTATAAGTATATGCATATCTGTCTATGTGCGTGTGTTTGTGTCACAGATTTGATAAATGATGTGCTTTGATTTTTGGAAAATTAATTTTTAATAAAATTTGGAACTATAAATGTCTTTAAATATACTGCAGAAAACAAATCTGGACCATAAGTACACTGAAGAAACGAGTTATTGCAAATTGCAAGCAAAATAGCTGTTTTTCACTGCTATATAATGTGTATATGCGTGTAAACTAAATAACCAAAAGTGCTCATTACAAGAATTAAGATTAAAAATTATAATCACCACTTCCGGTTGCACTTTTCCTATATCAATTACGTACTGTTCTATCTTCCTGCTCTCTAACCTTTTTCCTTCCACTGCAGACTTTACGTATCCTGATTTGTATACGATTGGTGATATATGAAAGAATTTGAGAATAACCTTTCATCCATCCATCCATCCAGGTTTGGCGACTATCTCGAACCAATATGGATTTTCCACGCCAGATATCCCGATTGAGGAACGATGAATGAATGCCTGGCCTGGACCTTAGTCACTTTGGTCTTTCGCTAGCTGAAAGACCTCATCTGCTCACGCCAAAACTAAGTCGATACCAGCTATGTGCTTTCCTCCACTCGGTATCTAGTGATATTCAACATTGATTCAATAAGATCATCTGCTTAAATAGTGCACATACGCAGAAGCATAGCTGTGTAGTAATAAGCTCGCTTTCCAACCACATGGTTCCGGGTTCAGTCCCACTGCGTGGTACCTTAGGCAAGTGTGTTCTACTCTAGCCTCGTGAGTGGATTTGCTACACCAAAGCCTTGTGGCCTTGTGAGTAGATTTGGTACACGGAAACTGAAAGACGCCCGTCGTATGTATACATGTGTGTGTGACAATGTGTCTATGTTTGTCCCCTACCATCACTTGACAACCGATATTGGTGTGTTTACATACCTTAATTTAGCAGTCCGGCAAAGAAGAGACCGTTAGAATAAGTGTCAGGCTTATAAAAAACGTCCTGGAGTCGATAAGTTCCACTAAAATCCTTCAGAGCGGTGCACCAGGACGACCGCAGTTAATTGACCGAAACAAGTAAAAGATAAAAGCTACACCATACTGTATGCCATGATTTACAACGTACACTTAATCAGGTGGATATGCATGCTATGTAACCCATAGCTAGGACCCTGAGAAATATTAAACTACATTGGGTCAGAATAGACCTGTGAGTGGGAGAAATAGTGACTAACAGGTTGTTCCACATTCCCAAAATCTTGAACTGCCGAACTAGAATTCCACTGCCGGTTGCAGTTTGATGTCATATCCAAGATTTGACTATTCCAAATCCTGAGTACTTTCTTTGTCACAACCACTCAGATAACAAATGTTTTATATGGTTTATCAAAAAACACAATGTGATTTGGTGTTATATAGGGACATTTCTATTTTGACCCATCAGACGGATTTCTCCATCTTCAGTTTGAGACGAAGAACCTTAAACTCAGAGAGAACTCAGACTTCGAGTTTACGATAACAAAATAGACAAGTGTCATTTTTTTCCTCTAGTAGTCGGTTGAGATGCCTTTGCTAACGACCTTTCCAAATCAGTTAATAGTTCACCATCCAGTCAAGTCATTTAAATCACTACTTCTTTGTTTGACTTTACTCTAATAGTTCTCTTGAGAGAAGGAGAGGGCGGGGGCGAGACACACCCAAATAAATAGCTTTTCCAGACTCTGCAATCTGTCTTGTCGGAAACGTGGGATTCAGTTTCTAGTAACTAGATCTCTATCTTATTGATAAGGAAGTTATGCTCTGTTTAGCCAGTCACCCAAAACTGCGGACATTTGTCTAACTGCTGAAGTACAAAAAATCTTATATTCGAGTACAGTTGACTCTACGAAGGTTTCCCATGTCCACTTAAGCACATTCTGAAAATGTGGTCGATACCTGTCAAATTGGAGCAAATTTACGAGACTTTAAACTCCTTTTAGAACACATCTAAGAGAGCTTTGTAGTCACTGGCATTAATGAGTGCATTATTTCTAAGTATATTTCTAGATGCATAAAACTGACCAGTCATTCCTAGTTTGACATAAATTGTCCTTCGTCTAAAGTTACCACCTTTACTACTGCTTATGTAGACAACCAATAATTTCCTATCCCATCAGTTTAAATGTTCCTTGTTTTGAGATCGAAACTTTTGGAAACAGCAATGGTACTCTACTCTCTCCAACTGAAAAAAGGCATACATAAAGTTGTCAAATGAAAAGGGCACAACTGCGTGCGTCCCGTAAATCTTACTTCTGCTAATTCTGAGAATTCTAGCTTTGCTAATTGTTACCAAATATATATCTAATTGCACAGTCATGAAATCAGGGCCTGATGTACTCGCGCAACCAGTCACAATACAGTCAAGTACGGGCACATTTTAAAGTGGAAAAAAATGACAAACCAGTTCACTCTACGAGTATTCACAAAGTCTGTGATTTGTCAGAAGTATCTTTCATACTCGCTGAACATTTCTTTTAGGTCTATATGAAATTCTAAAATTCAAAGTAAATGTCGGTAACTGTTTTCAGGAAGATACATTCAAACCTCTCTGAATGGTCTTCTTACTCATAAGCATTACGTTATTCTTTCGAAGAAGACAGAGTTGAAAATGATGATGAGGAATGCATCACCAGAATTAAAATTTGATGTCAATCGTTTGGAGCGAGGCGGGAATGAAATACACTGGAAGTAAGAATGTTTTAACAGAGAATCAGTTGAATATTCGTCTAGAGGTCGATGTTTAGTTCACACAAAAAATACAGAGAATATATTTAATCAGATAGACTTGGTGGACAGAATCTAGCTGCTCGTTTTATGAGAAATAAAAGCCCCTAAGCGTTAAATCTCTGGTAGTGTTACTAATCTTAGGGCTTTCTTCTAACACATAGACAGAAAGAGCGAAAATCTGCCCCGATATCAATACAACAGCTACCAATGACAGAAGCCAGAAAAAAAGATTACTTCAAAGAAAATCTTTTGTAAATTCCTTCGTCGACGAAAACAGTATCTGGTCTAATACGAATACTCGCTTACGATCACTGATCCTCTATATAACTGACTTTCTCTGACACATCATCAAACATTGTATGATTTTGAAAGGTTAGACGCTGAGAGAATTGTGAGCTACCAAAGGAGAAAGATAACGATCACAAGAAAATACACTACAAAAACAGCAACCACAAAATCAACAAAATAACCCATAGGAATGCAAAGCTGAGAAATTAGTCTGTATGTTACCTTCTGATTGCAGTTGGTGTGTAGCGGTTATAGTTATATATCTGTTTGTGTGACTGGTGCTACTTTTAAATTGAATCTTGTTCTAATTAGTATGAATTTTATTATACTCTTTTCTTCAGTGGTGTAAAAATTTGTGTTTCTTATAAGTATATATTCTGCCTAAACTTTGATGGCATAACGTCTTTCGCTAGTGTCTTGCTCTTTAAATTACTTGTCTGTCTCACTCGACACATATTTGCAACTTTACGCTCTTGAGCCTGATAATGAATCTATTATTACTGCATGCTCTTGTACAGTGCCCGCGCATTGCTGATTTGTGGAGCTTTGTCGAACAGCTATTGTCACGTGCAGTACGGATCCAGCTATCGTCCGAGTCCATTGTGAAGATCGCCCTACCTCCTCCCTTTAGCTGGGAAGGAGGGCAATTTTTCTGTCTGGTGTCTATGGCAAAAGAGGTAAAAGCGACAGTACCTTCCTCTTTGACCAAGGCCTCATCAACTTTTTTAGGTTCCACCTGAAAAGGAAAGTGAGACCGGAGAGGGAAGTACAGTCACCCAGTAAGTTCATTGAAAGGTGGGTGAATGTGGCAAGAATGGCCCGCGTAAATGGGCTGACTCTTAGTGAACGCCTGTAGGCCGGATGGAAGGGAGAAGAAAGGGTGCCGTCCTGTGGAGCCGTTGATGTTAAGGGGTGTAAAGTGCGGGAAGTTTCTTTGATCACCTTACGGTGGAACTCACCCCTGTTGGGGAAGCATATTGTTGATTTAATCTCTGTTAATTGTTGTGTTTGCTGGTCCTTTACACGTTTAAACTCACTGTCCCTCGTCCGTGTATCGTCCTCTATGTTTTGTATTTGGTCCTGGTGGCCAAGAAGGAAAGAATTATTATTATTATTATTATTATTATTATTATTATTATTATTATTATTATTATTGTTGTTGTTGTTGTTGCTGTTGTTGTTGTTGTTGTTGTTCAGTAGTTTTATTTTTATAACATGCTTTCACTACACTACCGAGCGCAGCTCTGTGTGCCTTGGGTATGTGCTGTGGTTTGCTGTGATGCTCTTATGGTTACTGTATTGAAAGTGTTTTGTGTAGGATGTGTGCAATGCCCGGTAGTGCAATTTTCTGTATGATATATATATTTGTAAGTCCTAGTGTTTTTGTTACGTATTTGTCTGAATATTTTTTTATTATACCTAAGGCACCTACTATGATAGGAATTGTTTCTGTTTTTAGATTCCACATTCGAGTTACCTCTATTTCCAGGTCTTTGTATTTTGAAAGTTTTTCCATTTCTTTTAGGGAAACTTTGTCATCTGTTGGTATTGATACATCAATTAGAAAGCATTTTTTTCCTTCATGATCTTTGACAACTATATCTGGTCTATTGGTCTTAATTTCTCTATCTGTGTGTATTGGCATATCCCAGAGTATGGCTCCTTTCTCATTTTCTGTGACCTTTTCTGGCGTGTGTTCATACCATCTTTTTTCTGTTGTTATTCCATAGTGTTGGCATAGCTTCCAGTGTATATAGGTCCCAGCTCTGTCGTGTCTGTGAATATATTCCTTCTTAGCCAGGACTGGGCAGCCAGAGATAATATGATTTATTGTTTCTTGTCCATCTCCACATATTCTACAGTTACTTGTTATGTTTCTTTTCATTATATGTTTTTGGTAATTTCTGGTGGGGAGGCTTTGGTCTTGTGAAGTAATAAAAAAAATCCTTCAGTCTCTGCTTTGAGTCCTGAGCTTCTCAACCATTGCAGGGATATTTCTCTGTCTATTTCTTTTGCATTTAGTTTGGCCCAGTATTTTTTTTTACCATGTAGGGGCTTTTCTTGTCATCGTTTTATCATGGTCCGTTGCTGTTCTAGTTTTAGTTTGTATTCCATTTGTTTTATAGCTTTTATTGTTTCTTCTTCCTATTTGTTAGGTAGTATGACTTCTTGTTTGTATTTGTCAGCTTCCTTAAATACTGAAAACAGTTTGTTGTTTTGCTCGTATTTTGTGGCTATTTGTATTAGGTTTACTTGCTTATGGAGTAGGTATTTTTGCAGTCCTATGGTGGTTATTTTATAATAGTTTTCCAGCTGTATAAGACCCCTGCCACCTTCTGTGCGTTGTATATATAGCCTTTCTATGTCAGATTTTGGGTCGTGCATCCTATATCCTGTCATTATTTTTCTTGTTTTCCTGTCTATTTTAGATAGTTCGTTTAGTGTCCAGTTAAGGACATTGTAGCTGTAACTTATAACAGGGACAGCTAAAGTGTTAATACCTATTATCTTGTTTTTAATATTGATCTAACTCGTCTATAGTACTATTTCTTTATTTTTTCTTTCATTTGTGTGTGTTGTATCCTATCTAGTTCATTGACTCCTAAATATTTGTATGGCTGGCTTTCGTCTAGTTCTCTTATTTCATTGGCTTTATCTAGTGTTATATTGCTACTTTTAACTAATTTTCCTCTTTTCAGGGTTGCTTTGGCACATTTTTCTAATCCGAGTTTCACATCTATTTCCTTGGTAAATCCATGTACTGTCTGTAGTAGTGTTTCCAGCTCTTTATCATTTCTAGCGTATAATTTTAGGTCATCCATATATAAAAGGTGGCTGACTGCTTTGCCGTAACATTTGTATCCGCATCCAGTCCTACTTAGCAATTCACTTAAAGGTGTGAGTTCCAGGCAGAACAGGAGTGGAGAGAGCGTGTCTCCCTGGAATATTCCTCTTCTAATGGGGATGGCTTTCGTTTTCTCAAGTCCCTCTTTTGTTTAGAGCTGTAGCACTGCCTGCCATTTGTTCATAGAGTGCCTTATGTATTTTATTATAATTGGTGTCACCTAGTTTATGGCTAGTGTTTCGAGAATCCACGTGTGGGGAACACTGTCGAAAGCCTTTCGGTAGTTGATCCAGGCCATACTGAGGCCTTTCTTCTTTCTGCAGCTGTCTTCAGTTATCGCTTTATTGATCAATAATTGATCTTTACAGCCGTATGAGCCCTTGCAGCATCCCTTCTGCTCTTCTGGAAACAGGTTGTTATTTTCCAGGTGCTTACTCAATCTCTGCGATAGGTTATAGGTCTGTAGTTTTGTGGTTTCTCCGTTTCCGTGGATTTGGGAATTAAGATGGTTTTCTCGTTCGTGAGCCATTCAGGCATTGTCTCTGGCTCTGCTAGTATATTGTTAAAGTTTTCAGCCAGCTTTTTGTGCATTCCTGTCAGGTATTTTAAACAGAAGTTGCGGATCTTGTCATTCCCAGGTGCTTTCCAGTTGCTTAGTCTTTGCAGTGTCTGGGTGACCTCTTCAGTTGTTATAGGGGTCCAGAGTTGCTCAGATGCTAAGTTCGTTGTTTTAATGGTCCTTTTCTGGGGTTGTTGCTTCACCGACCATATTTGTTTCCAGAATTTCTCTAGTTCTTCTGCTGTTGGTGCTGAAGTAATGTCTATTTTATTTTTACCCAGTTCTTGGTACAGTTTTGGGGGATTGGATTTGAACTGTTTGTTTTGTTCAAAGGAACGTTAGTGTTTCTCATACCGGCGGATCCTTTGTGCTTTGGCAAGGATATCTTGCTTTAGCTTTTCTTTTGCCTCAGGTAAGTCTTTTTCTGTAATGTTGTATTTGTACAGTATTTTTTTCTTCTTCTTACTTAGTTGTGTTGATTATCTACTAATTTCGTTGAGAATCGATAAATCTTTTCTCTTTTCTTTTATTTTGTTTTGGATATTATTTATCCACAAGGTCTCTTTGGGTGGTAGAACTCCTGTTCGGATGGGTTTGAGTGAGTATCCTGCTTCTTTTGTGGCTGTAATGGCTGCCGCATATATTATGTCATTTAGCTCAGTGATATTGCCTGTTGTTTCTGTGGTTGTTAGTTCCGTGACGGCCAGGTTTTGTGCTATTTATTATTGATGTTGTTTTATTGTCTATTTTGATTTTTGGGAGATATAATCTGTGGTCCATTCTAAGATCTGTGGTTTTCAGTTCTTCGGTTATTTTCATTTTCATAGTATCGTAATTATTAGGTTTCCCTTCGTTATTCCCAGGCTTTAGAATTGTTTTGCCTTCCTTTTCATTCATATGTTTGTCTGTGGTGTTCTGGATTGGTGCTTTTTGTACATTATTATACATCTCTACGGTCTGGGTTTGTTGTTTTTTGTTTACTTCGTTTTTGCCGGAAATGTTACGTTTGTCCTCGTGTTCTGCTATCTCAGTGTTCATACTATTATTTGGCATTGCTGTGTGGCTACTATCTAGATTTTCCTGATATATTTTCCCTTTCAATTGTTCTATTTCTATTTCTGATATTTTTTTTTTTTGCTTTTAGAATATATCTTCTTATGTTAGCTAGTTTGTTAGGGTTCATTGTTTTATCGAGGTCTATATTTGCATTATTTTTCTTCCATATTTTATAATGTATGTGTTGTTGCGTTTTCGTTTTTTGGGTGGAGCACTGCTGTGAAATAGGCGTATAGTATCGAAACGTATTCCTCACGTGTCCATTTATGCCGTTTTGGTTTTGTTTGCGGGACATGAGGAACAACGTCCGGTCCTTTATTTTGACGGTCATCGTTTTCGTAGCGTACCGGTCCGTTCATTTCTGTTGTCAGATTGTTTTGCACGTTCAGATCTTCGTACCTTTTGCGTAACAAGCTTACAGTACGCACTTCCCGGTTGTTATTCTTAGGTGGAATAATACCGGTATTATTTAATATGTTTGTAATTTTTTTGTACATGGTGTTTGGGTCCGGAGATGGTCTGATGTTGATGTAACAAGTGTGTTTACGTTCGCTGTGCGGGTAGTGGAGGTTTCAAGTTAAAATACATCATTATATTTGGAAAAATAGAAATAAATTTCAATGAGTATTACTTACTCGCATATAGTCCAACACTTTGTCAGCTATTTTTGGCTCCATGCGATATCTTTATTTCCGATGTTTTTGGATAAATTTCGGAGTAGTGATTTATCGTTCTGACATGTTAAACGTCCCCGGTGTTGTTGTTAAACGTCCCCGGTGTTGATGTTAAACGTCACCGGTGTTGTCTGTTAAACGTCCCCAGTGTTGTCTCTGTTAAACGTCCCCGGTGTTGTCTCATTATTATTATTATTATTATTATTACTGTTGTTGTTATTTTTTGTTGTTGTTGTTGTTGTTGTTGTTGTTGTTGTTGTTATTTTGTTGTTGTTGTTGTTGTTGTTGTTGTTGTTGTTGTTGTTGTTGTTGTCGGTATTTCGTCTGCCACTACGTTCTGAGTTCAAATTCCGCCGAGATCGACTTTGCCTTTTATCTTTTCGGGGAAGATAATTCAAGTACCAGTGGAGTACTGGGTCAATATGATCGACTGCTCCACTCCCCACAAAATCCAGCTTTGTGCTTATACCAGAAACTATTATTATTATTATAGTAGTAGTAGTAGTAGTAGTAGTAGTAGTAGTAGTAGTAGTAGTAGTTCTTCTTCTTCTTCTTCTTCTTCTTCTTCTTCTTCTTCTTCTTCTTCTTCTTCTTCTTCTTCTTCTACTCTTTCTTCTTCTTTCTTCTTCTTCCTCTTCTTATCGCCGCTGATGCTAATCAAAATATTTAAAAAAAAATCAATGAATATTGATTTCAAATTTCGGCATAGGATAAGCAATTTGCGGGAGGGAATTAGACGATTACCTCGACCACAGTACTCAACTGGTATTCATTTTATCGACACCGAAAGAATGAAAGGCAAAGTCGACCTCGGTGGAATTCGTACTCCGAACGCGACGGTAGACGAAATACGTTAAACATTTTGACCGGATTGCTAACGATTCTGTCCTGTCGCCACCTTAGAATTAAAAAATATTGAAAAGCATTTTGAAATATTTCTGCTAATTCTTAACCTTCAGTAGGAGAAGAAGAAGAAGAAGAAGAAGAAGAAGAAGAAGAAGAAGAAGAAGAAGAAGAAGAAGAAGAAGAAGAAGAAGAAGAAGAAGAAGAAGAAGAAGAAGAAGAAGAAGAAGAAGAAAAAGAAGAAGAAGAAGAAGAAGAAGAAGAAGAATACCTTGGGATCCTCATGGATCTGGACAATATCTTGCACAGAGAAATGAGAGGCAATGTCATCACTGCATATTTGAAGCGCTTCAAACTTCTCTTGAAATCAAAGCTCAACTCATAAACATATAAGCTGTTGTTGTAGTCCGCTATAGTGCACCCATCCTAAAGTATACACCAACGGAGATTAACTAACTCGATCGCACAACCTGAAAGACAATGATATTGCATGGGAACGTCATTGGTGGGGCTGATTTGCGTGGACTGATTAGTGTACGGGAGTGCATCAACAGTGAACGAAGAAACATTACATGGTCAGTTCCACCTTGAAAGATAGGGAAGCATTAAGGAGCTGCCTCAGTAAGGGTCACCTAAAAATGAAGATTGAAAGCCTAATAATCGCTACCCAGAGTCAGGCATTGAATACCAACTCAACTCAGGGAAAAGAGATATATATATCACACAAGTGCAACGAATCTCTGCAGAATGTGTGGAAAGAGGGTCGAAAGCGTGACTCACATTGTTAGTGCTTGTGAAAGTCTTGAGCAGAAAGAGTACAAGCTTAGACACAATAAGGTAGGGCAGAACTCTCACTGGCTACTATGCTGGAAGTATGAATACGAGGTAATGGGTACTTGGTACCAACATACACCAGAAAAGGTAATGGACGAAAAGATGAAGCAAAATTCTTCTGGGACTTTGACTTCAGACAGACAAGGTAGTAGAGCACCAAAGATCGGACATAGTAACCTTTAAGAGGGACAAACAAGAATGCCTAATAATCGACGTAGCAGTGCTAGGAGGTCAGCATATCATCATGAAAGAAAGAGAAAAAGTTGATAGATATGGAGAGCTGAGAATTGTTACTTTTATGTCATACATTGCTCTCCCACTCAGTAATAATAACAACAACAACACAGCAACGACAACAATAACAACAACATCAACAACAATAATAACAAATGATAATTATTGTTGTTTTTGTTACTGTCGTTTTTCATACAGGTATTGTTGAATAGAAGTTGTTAATCGATATCATGAACTCCACTATTTGGTTTCATATTTTTTATCGACCACGAAAGTACGTAAAGCAAAGATGACGTCGACAACATTTAAAATCACTGTGTAAAGATCATGATTAAATATAGCAAAGCATTTCCTGCGATACTGCAAAGATTTTACCAAGCCACTAGAATAAACTTATAATTTGGGCTCAAAGTTAGTTGATAAAATCAGCCTCTGTACTTTAGTGACATGTCAGTTCATAGACCCGGATGGTTGAAAAGAGAAATCGATTTTGATCGGGGTTTCATATCGGAACATAAAGAGCCGGAAAACACTGTCCGATGTTGTAGCAGTATATGTGCAGTCTCTTTAAATCCAGCAGGTGAACGTTGTGTTTCATCTTTCTGATATTATTAAAGAGTTGACTTAACGACTGTCTTCTCCAGTCAAATACAAAGTCGTTGCCTGAAAAAGAGGCAAAAAGTTTGTAGATTCGCCCATCATTTGATAGATGTATGTATTTAGGGCCTGATTTATGTATGTATGGTTTTTCTTTGTGTTCAATTTAAGGTCTTATGAGAATTCAAACCGGTCGCTAACAAAACAACATGACTTTTTGAATTGAGAGGATTGCTGGTGTTTGTAAATAAGTGGCTGAGATCGAGTGTTGGTTCAACTCTCGATGCATACACCCAAGTTTGTTTGTGCATCTGTTCAAATGAGAATCTCAGATGGAGAATTTTTGGAATGTCTTACATATCTTCACCATGCCATTAATGGATTGGATTTGGAGATTCCCGTCAGTTTCTTTTGATCTTTTTCCGTTAAACCAAGTATAATTAGGTTTTTGTGCAAATTTGCTGGCACACAGTGTAATGCATCTATGATGATAGGTACAAACGAGAATTTACAATCAGAATACAAGAACTGTGAGTTCTGCATTAATTATCCATAATTATTATCCTTTTATTGGATATTTGGTTGCACAATCACACCTGCTGGGCAGCTGGCCTCACAAAACGATATCAGATCTGTTATGTTTGCACCGAATTGATGTTTTGAGGTGTTCCACTAATATCCGTATAAATGTATGTATGTATGTATGTATGTATGCATATATGTAAGTATACATAGAGGTGATGAGCCGTACATGCGATATTAGAACGAAATTGATTCCATAGTGCTAATTGAAACCCAGCTGATACTGCAGAAATTCGGATTTCGGACGCGTGGACGCATTGGTAGGAGAAAATATTTCGGTGTTCCCAGAAAGAAGCTATTACAGCGATAGAAGACAACTTATAATGGTTAATAGATTACTCATAATAGCTATTATCCATGAAGTGGGGTAAATACGAGATAGGAGTATCAATTGGGTCTGGATTAAAGGCAATAACGTTATTATAAAATGTTTATTTTCGAAGTAAGTGATATTTCTTTAACATATATGATCAAACTCCATAGCAAAAGAATATCATTCTCTTCAAGCTTTGCTTTTGTATCTTTGGTAGTGATAGGCTGAAACTTACCTGTTTCGAGGACATTCTAGATAGATTCAGTGCTGAGTATCGAGAATTTTCTCGAACATTCAAATCATTCCAAGTATCTCTAGAATTTTCTAGAACTTCCCAGTAATATAAAGACAAAGACCTGAACCTATTTCAGTTTCGTTTTAGATATCTAAATAGATAGGCATACTTGTATTTATCCGAGATATTGTCAAAACTGCAAACATTGAAATATATAATCAGTGGAAAATATAATCTACGGCAGCATCCGCTAAGGGCTTCAAGACATACTTCAGACTGTCAAGCATTAAAAAATGTGAACACCTCATTTCACCTGCAAACACCTCGTTTCATCCGATAAAAAAAAACACCATTCTGCAAAGTAAGATGTGCTAGCTTGAGTTGTGGAACTTTATGCAAAAATGTTAGAATTTTTAAAATTAGCTTTTTCTTCTTAGAATTTTCAATGTCATAGAAAAATATATATCAGATCTATATTGAGAATCTGTCTCACATTAGTCATTGTCCTTCAAGACTGACGTGACTGACAGGAGTAAAGAAAGATATTAATCTTCGGAATGGTGACCTGGTCGGAATGCTTTCAACGGAATGGCCTTCATTAAAGATCAGTGATATTGTTATTTTTCAGATACATGTTATCCTTCTTAATACGATAAACTGAATATCAAAGGTATTCTATTCGTTGTTGTACTATTTCCTTAGTTTTACAAGCACCCTGCACCCAAGATAATATTACTCATAGTGTTCTGCCACTTTTTAAGCCGATAGAGTTCGATTTAGCGATAGCGGGTCGAGTGATCAATATTGACTCCATTGTTAGCCCAATGACGTAGATGGTGATGGTGATGCTGGTCGTGATAGTTGTACTGGTGTTCTATTCATTATGAGGAAGAGGAAAACGACGACGACGACGACGACGACGACGACGATGATGATGATGATGATGATGATAACAATGATGAGAATGATGACGATGACGAAAGGAGGGATATAAGTATAGATATACTGGTATATATTTGTGTTCAAATGCAATTACGAGTCTTTTTGATGTGGAAAAGTCATACGATTAATACAATGCCATTTGCTGAATTGTTGTCTTTCCGAGTTTTGCAAATGATTCATCTTCCTCTTGCTGGACAAGATTACCTTCTTTGGTTTGATTTATCAATGGCATGTCAGATGCATAAATAGTCACTACCCATCTTGTTTACAATACAATTTTGGCTTAGTATTATAAAACAACGGGTGAAACCCCTTTTTTGAAAGTTGTCTACTGGTTTGTGAATTGTAAATAAATTGGAAATGTCTTATGCAACTGCTTAATTGATAGAAATGATAACCAACACTCCAGCCAAACATAACGTCTCTCTTTTAAGTGACCTCAACTGAGAGACGTTTCACAGTGCCCCGCCAGGAAATTCTGCTCCCATTAATTTGGTAGGTCTTTATTTTCTTGTGTTATTATTTTCTCGTTGTGTCAATAACATCAATGTAGGAGACATGTCTTTGTCGTCTTTTAGGGTGCAAAATTCTCTAAAATATAACATTGGATATGGTATATTCTTCAGCACGATAGTAACATCTCGCAACTTCTAATCTGCTGCTAGTATTAACAGTAGAGATAGTCAAAGTATGACCATTATTCTCATTTTTGTCTGGTGCTCACGACACGAGAATATTTGAGTCCACATGAAAAGCTTGATCTACGTACAATCGAGGCAGTTTTGAAATTCTTGTTTCAGAGTCCAGCTTTCAGCTCCATAAAAGAGAGTGCTCTCTGCACTTCACCTGAAAAAGTCTAACGTTTTTGATTTTCAAATAATTGTTGACTTGACGTTTTGAAGCATGCCACAAGTATTCCAAGATAACCCCTTGCATATTAGGAAGTTTTATCTTATTGTCAGAAACATATGTCCCAAATTACCCGAACTCTTTGACCTCCTTGAATTGGATTGCAACAATTGGGAGTTAAATATTCAGCCTTCTTTGCTTTGAGAAAGAAAATTATTTTTTCTTTACTGAGCGTTCTCAAGGGACATTAACAAGTCTCATCATAGCACAGTTGTTGATCTGTGATGGCAAGATCAATGTAGCATCTTTGAAAAGAAAGGATACATTAATCCAAGATATACCATTAATAATGTATATGATGAGGCCATATCTGTGACTAAATAACAATAGCAACACCGAATAATTATTTGCTGTTCTTGTTTGTTCCATAACATGCTTATGATAAAAGACGTTCCAGCAGTCCACATTCCTATCATTTTCTTTTTTTTTTATCTAAGGTTAACATTTTTCAGCTTATGATTTTTAAAATGATGTTTGGATGGAATTTCAAAGAGATTTAGCTGCCATTTCCACTAGGTCGTTTTAGCCCATTAGAGGCTCATTGACTGACAATTCGGCGTTCATTTTTTATCCAACAATAAGTTATTGAAACTAATAGTATTGTCAATCGCAGCAAGACAGGGACTCGCGATATAGAAAGATAAATATAAATTTTGTCAAATGTTCAGAACGGTACGTCAATTTTCCTACACACTAAAACTTTAAAAAACCAAAATGTAATCATTTCATCGATTGATTTGGTATAAGACCGCGTTCTATTTTCGAACGTCTCTGTTTAATATAATATTAAATCAGGTAAACACCACCATTTGACTAACTCACACCACATCTACATCACTCCACTCACCGAAAAACAAAAGAGTTTAGTTAGCATTTAGAAATCTCTATTATTATATTAATAAAATCGTTTTCCTGTTGTTTCTCACTACTAATGCATACTTCTATTGTTTATATACTTACTGCTAACACCTTGCCTTTCAGCCAATTAATTTTGTATATACTTCATGTATCATTATGCTATAATAATTTTTAGCACAGCATTGAATGACACAAATAACAACTAGAATCATAAGATAAAAAAAATCGTCCATTTTATTAAGAAATATTCAATTAATTGCAATTTCAATTAATTAAATTGCAATTAATTAATTTCTAATAAAATTTATTCCGAACACATTTCTTCTACACACTTATATATCATATAAACTAGGAATAAATTCTCCAATAAACACGCTATGTACTCTCTTCTGACCCCTCTCTCACTTTCCCAGTCTCTTATTCTCTCTCACATTATATTACAAAAATGAAGAGGATGATAATATAGGAAAACAACTAAAAGCAAATAGAACTAAGTAACCTATAGTCTTGTCAATAATTTCTCCAAAATTTAAAATAATTAACAATTTTAAAATCGATAACCGACTAAACCAGGCGTCGGCAACCTTTTGATAATGGGGAGCCAAATCTAGCTTCCAAAAGCGTTGTGCGTACCAATGTCATATTACTACTTTCATTAGTAGAGTTTAAGCTTTTGAAACTCACTAACAGAAATCTATTTTATTAATTCTTTAATAATTCAAATTGCATGGAAACAAATATAATTTTATTAAAAAAATTTGATTTAAACAAATTTTTCAAAATATAACTAACAGAACAAAATTATAAACAAGTTATAAACAACAGTTACATTAAATTTCTATAAATTAATGAGAACCCTGTCCCTGTACATTTTTGCTTAATTTCTCAATATCAGATGCATAATTTGTGACTTTTAGTTTCACGCAAGCTTGCGAATGTTGAATTGTCAGGCAAATTCTTTGTGGACTCAAAACAGATTTCATATGTGAAAAGAATTGTTCGCATGTATATGTTGAGCCAGAGACTGAAAGCAAAGCATATGAGATTTCCTTCAAAGAATTGAAGCTTTCAGGCAACGACATCCAGCAATTGAAGATGGCAACAGACTTTGCCAAGCAGCTTCTTCCAAGAGTTTTTCGTAATTCCACAAATTTTGTTTTCCACAATTCTGAAGTTGTTAATTCAATCATTTCCATTTCAAAACTATCGACGTGCATCCACTCAAAAAGTGATAGAACAAATGGGTTCGTTTTCAAATTAATCAAGTCGGGTTTGATGAGAAAAGAAAATATAGGAGCGTCAGTTTCGAAATCTTTATCTCACTTGGAAAATTCTTCTTTCAACGTTGCAATATGTTTCTGAAGTTCAATTTTATTAAACAGTGAATCGATTTGAATATGCTTTTACATTTGGAAAGTATTTTTAAGTGTTGCTAAAGTATATCACACCAAAAATATCTAATCTTAACAAAAATTCTTTCCAGTGTTCAAAAACATCAAGTACTGTTTGATCTCTCCCTTCTAAATGCAAATTTAAACTATTCGAGTGTTTGCTCATATCAGTTCGAAACATTAATTTAAATAACTAATCTTCATTGTTCAATACTGGGAAATGTTTGTCTTCATGAAATATTTTAATTTCTTCTAATCATGATACAAATCTTTTCACAACATTACCCCGACTAAGCCAATTGACATTTCTGTGTTGTGGGAGATCTGCATATTTGCTGTCCAATTCTTGCAGAAGGGACTTAAATTCTTTGTGAGCCAATGAAGAGCGAGAAACTTTGAAGTTAACTATTTTAACAACAGCCTCCATGACAGAACTCAAACTTTGCAACGAAATTTTTACAGCTAAATTTTCCTGATGCATAATGCAATTAAAACTCATTACATTGCGTCCAATATGATTTTCAGAAGCTTAACAAATTCTTTTTCCTTTCCAACCATCGCACGTGCGCCATTAGTAGTGATACAAAATATTTTACTTATATTTATGGCTTGATTTTCGAAATAATTTACAAATGCAGTCAGAATGTCCTGTTCCTGTAGTTGTATTGGTAAGAGGAATCAAACAACATAATTCTTCATGAATACGGTCTTTGTCACAGTACCTTGCAACAATTGTTAGGCGCGCCATGTCATTCACGTCAATACTTTCATCAATAGTGACATGAATCCAGCAGCATTTTCTAGTCCAATCTGGATATGGGACAGTAAAAATATGTAAAATAAGGTTAAAATGTGACATTGCTTTTCTTTTCTACATTCCAACCATGGAACTTTGTATTGTTGCTTGA
Organism: Octopus bimaculoides; assembly: GCF_046866305.1. Lineage (NCBI taxonomy): Eukaryota > Metazoa > Mollusca > Cephalopoda > Octopoda > Octopodidae > Octopus > Octopus bimaculoides. The sequence goes on from NC_142944.1 coordinate 57,392,127, forward strand.
AAGCAGCACCTTCCTCAATTATTAAACACAGAGAAATAATAATCATAAAAAAAAACAGAGGAAGAATAATTAAAAACAGAAAATGACACTCATACGGCACCATCAGTAGAAGACCTGCAGGCGTAAAAAACCGTTTTAAATGCCTTTTTTAACGTCACTTCTACAATAATACCGACACCTCCAACCTGACGTTTTGTGTCCCATTATAAATAAAATGCCTTTTGTTTACCAACGTAGCGTTATTCAAAGCAAATTGCAAGGTATACCTTACATCAGGTGGAATTCAGCTTTTACGATCGTGGCTGATACTGATAACATCGCCAAAGGAAGCAATGCATATATAAGCATGATACATATATACGTATGTATATGTACACACAAACACACTCACACATATGCATACATATTTAAATATCTATCTATCTATCTATCTATCTATCTATCAACCTACCTACCTATCTATCTATCTATCTATCTATCTATCTATCTATCTATCTATCTATCTATCTATCTATCTATCTATCTCTATGGACGGACGGTAGACGTGTCGGCTCCGTAAGTTTTGCCTTTTTCATGTTTTAAAAAGTTTGTTTGTAAAGTTTATTTTATATACAAAGTTGTATAACAACTTGTAGACTCTCTGGTGCAAGTTTTTTGCGACGGAAATCTGCCCTGTGTGGCACATTTCCAGGATATAAAAACCAGTTTCGGCTTTCTAGCCATTTTTTTTTTTTGAGACGATGGCGTCTTGTAGCCATGAAAATCTTTGTGACACGAACGCTGCATTTTGCAGTGTTTCGTTCGAAAAAGAATTTCCTAGTCTTCCTTCCTCACAGTTAAACGAGAGAATGGAGAAAAAGAAAAAAGAATTTACACACACAAATTCAAGTGTTAACACCGGCACCACCACCACCAACAACAACAAAAACAAAACTGTAACCAAGGTTACAAAACAGAACATAGACAATGCCTCCAAAGAATCTGACGTCAGCACCAATTCTGGTGACGTCACCATTACCACCAACAACAACAACAACGACAACAACAACAACAGCAGCAGCAGCAGCAATAGTTCAACTCAACCTTTGCTCTCTTCACCAGCAGGAAGCGAAAGAGAGGAAGGAAAAAGCCACAACACCACTGACACAAATACCACATCTGGCACCAATACCAGTGCCAGCACCAGCAACAACAATAACAACAATAACAAAAACAAAAACTTTGCTGAAGCTTTGAAGCAAAGTGAAACTGTTGTGCCTTACACAACAAAAGAAATAATAGAAACGAGAAAATTAATCACCAAAGAAAGCGGTGAAGTACACTTAAACATACCACAACACATATTAGAGGAAACAAGTAGAAGAACAATAATATATAAAATAATAAACACTAAAAATAGAAGGCTGGAACAGGCCAGTATAGACAAAATTCAAAAATGTTTGCAATCAATATGGGATAAAAAAAACATATATTACTTGGTATAGATTTGCACAGGTACAGGTGATTTTTCGAAATGAAGAGTTGGCGAAGACGTATTCAACGCTAACTCTTCACACACCTGAAATAACAATGTTACCCAGTTACCTTGGCCAAAAGGTAACAAAGGTAACAATAAAGCACGCACCTCCAACAATCGACACACTATGGTTGATATCGGTCATATGTGTTGATATGGACAACATCAACATACTAAAAATAAACGTTGGAGAGAGCAATTGGACCGGAAAAAGCATACAAATCTTGTTCCACACAAACGAACAAGAAATCAAAAAAATCCCACCATACATCCGTTTGGCAACAAACCAAAAGTTGCATATAGTAGTAGAGGGCAGGCGGCCTCGCTGTTACTTATGCGACAGCGAGGCACACCTTAAAAAAGAGTGTCCGACTGCCCGAAAAACACAACAAGAACTAACTAAACACACAAAAAAAGCCTTGCTGCCCACACCGCCATCCACACAAAAAACAATAAAAGCAACATCAACAACATCAACGAAAGAAAATACAACAAAAACTACAAAATTAACAAACAAAGAAGACGAAAAAAGAAAAGACAATACAAAAACTGATACCCCTTCCCCCACATCACTTACACCACAACCAAAAATTCAACAACCAACAACAACAAAAACAACAATACAACCACTTACACAAGCAAACACAGAAGCATACAACATGCCCCTACCTCCTTCCGATTCCTCAGAGTTTTCATCTGAAGACGAGTCAAGTACTGAGGAATGGAAAATAGCCCAAAAAGGAAGGAGGAAGAGGAGCAAAAAAAGAAAAACGAACAACAACAAAGCAGGGAGATTCACATCTCCCGAAAACACTCCCAACGCCTACACGATAAACACGAATGATAACACACCAAAAACAATGCTAACAGCAATAGACGCTACAAACACAGAGTTGATGAATTACATCAACTCTAAAACAAACATCACAAATAACGACATCAAAACAAACAACCACCCACGCACAACACCGCCAAAACATATTAAAATTTATCATGTAACACCAGCATTACACAACAAAATAAAATCCCTCTACCCCAACTCGGTAGGGGGATTCCAGAAATATTTGTGCAAGAAATTGTACAATAGCCTCCTTGGTGAAAAATCCAAGGAGGAAACAAAACCTTCGAACGGTAAGTAACTTTCTGTTCTTTTGTTTTGTGCTTTAAAGCACACGTATAAATAGAATCATGGTGAAGATCGGTTGTGTGAATGTGCGTGGCTTAGGGTCCCCTTGGAAACAAGGGTACCTCTTAAATGACATCAAGTCACACAATTTGGATATCATAGCCATTAGTGAGACCAGACTCCATGAACCGCGGGCCCTAAAGTCCATGTTTGGCGGACAGTTTAACATTTATTTTTTCTCCCTGTCTGCCGAGGATGGGCGGTAGTGGCACGGCGGTTCTTTTTCGCAAGAGTCTGGATCTCGAAGTAAAGACGATATTTACGGACCCGGAGGGTAGGCTGGTTGTCCTAGATGTGGACGGCAGCGATGGAGGCGCTTTTCGGTTGCTGGCCGTTTATGTGCCTCCTTTAACAGGTCGGTCAGACTTCTTTCGACGTCTAGAAGTATTCCTGGGAACGTCTCGTCCCTTACTTTTAGTGGGGGATTGGAATGCTACCTTGGACACGCATCTAGACTACGTGGGGAGTGCCAAAACTAGAAGGGGATGCAAAGGCCTCATAGACCTGCTCAGACGCTTCCAGTTGTCTGACAGGTACCGACTCGACCACCCAAATGTGCCAACGTGGACTTGGAGCAACCGCATTGGGTCGTCGAGATCGTATCTAGATAGGATAGTGTGTAGGACAAGAGATAGAGATAGTTTAGGATGTCCACAGTTCCACATAGTCAGCTACACGGATCACAAACTTGTGACGTGTACGCTAGACTTAGATAAGGCACATAGGCAGGGTCCCGGTTACTGGAAACTAAACGCGTCTTTTCCGACGAGACAGGTTTTCAGAGACCGGATTAGCACGTTAGTAAAGAGGGCTTTGACGGGAGCCATCGTCAACAACAAATGGTGGTTTGCCCTCAAGAGAGCAGTAAGGGCGGAAGCAATAAGGTATAGCAGGGCACTAGCTGTAGAGAGGAACAGAGTAGAGGGGGAGCTAGTGATAAAGTTAGAAGAAGCATTGCGAAGTGGCATCGCATCCGACGTTTTAGCGGCGAGGTTGGCCCTCGACCAACACTTCAATGCTAAACACGAAGGGTGTGCTGTCAGGGCAAGGATGCGTGCTCTGAGGAATGAAGGTGTTGGAGCCGCACGAGAGGCCCGGGTGGCGGAGGCGCAGCGGGGTAACAGAGCCACCATCCGGTCTCTGGTAGACGAACAGGGGCGCGAATTGCTCGAGCCGAGCAAGATGTGCGAGATGTTTCAGCGGCATTTTGCCCGACTGTTCGGGAGGAGTGGCGAGCGAGAAGGCAGGGTGGACTTTAGTGCCTACCTACACAGCTTGCCACGACTCTCGGCAAGAGAGGCGGAGTGCTGCGAAGGGGTCATCACGGCGGAGGAGGTGAGGGACGCGATGGCGGGTTGCTCGACGGACAAATCTCCGGGTTTGGATGGTCTGCCCTACGAGCTTTACAACTGTATGCCAGACTTGTTTGGAGACGTCTTGGCGGCCGTGTATTGCAACTGGCAGCAGAATGGGAGCATTCCCGGTTTTGTGAGCCGAGGAGCGGTAACGCTGCTGAAGAAAGATCCAAACAAGGGGGACGCCATAGATAACTTTAGGCCCATCACTCTGCTCAATGCAGACATAAAAATTTTGGCCAAGGTGTTAGCCAAGCGGTTGGCGCTTGTCATCGAGAAACTGGTCGGCACGGAGAATATGTGCGCCGTGCCGGGCCGGAGCATCCATGACAATCTCCATCTGATGCGCTACATCATAGAGAGGGTAGTTAAGGAACCTGGCATGGGTGGGGCCCTGATCAATTTGGATCATTCCAAAGCTTTCGATAGGGTAGACCATCGATACTTGGAGGCCGTCCTCGAAGCGGCCGGCTTCGGTCCCGTTTTCCGCGGCTGGATGGCTGCCTTGTACACAGGCATCCGTTCGGTTGTTCGCGTCAATGGACGTCTATCGGGACCCTTCGACATTGCACGTTCGGTTCGTCAGGGATGCCCCCTGTCGCCGCTCCTGTACGGATTGACTCTCGAGCCACTACTGCGGAAGCTGGCGACGCTGAGGGGCATCCCGCGAGAACTGGGGTGCGGGACGAGCGTGTCGGCATACGCGGACGACGTCACCGTCATAGCGTCTAGCCACGAGCACATCGAGCTTGTCGGCGAGACGCTGAAAGACTACGAAGCGGTGACGGGAGCGAAAATCAACCGGGATAAGTCAGTGGGTTTGCTGCTCGGCACCTGGAGAAGCAAGCCCATACCGTCCGGCAGCGCCTCAGTAGTGGGACGCTGGACGGACGGTCCGGTCAAGTTGCTCGGAGTCTGGTTCGGTCCGGACCTGCAAACGGAGAAGAACTGGGACGAGATAACGAGTAGGGTGGCCACTCTCTGCCGGCAATGGTCCGAGAGGAAGCTGTCCCTAAAAGGTCGGGCGGAGGTGGCGAACGCGTACATCGCGTCCGTCATCGAATACCGCCTGACCGTCGTGCCTTGTCCCGATCGCGCCATCACCGAAATGGAGCGCATCCTCTTCCGCTTTTTGTGGAAAGGAAGCGTTCCGATGGTGAGGCGATCCGTTTGTTGCCAACACCCGCTGAAAGGAGGGCTGGGCATGCCGTGGTTGATGATGCGCAGACATGCGCTGAGACTGCGACATCTCCGGCTCTACGTAGACGACGGTGAGCAGGTGTGGTCGCCGTTTGTGCGACGCGCTTTCCCGCAGCTCGTCTCCATGACCGAGCTGCAGTCGTGGATCAAAAAGAGGCCGAGGAATGGCGAATGGCACCGTGAGTGTCGCGTTGCTCTGCAACAACTTTGCTGTCCCGGGTCGACCTTGAGCGGCTTCATCACAACGAAGTCATTCTATAGGGGATTAGTGGAGGGCAGGTACGACGACGATCTCAGGGCGAACCTGGGCGTCGACGAGGAATACCTGACCCGCCTGTTCAGGACGACTTTCGGGCCGGGACCTATGGACAACTTCCAGAGATCCCTGGCCTGGCAGTGTTACCGAGAGTCGCTACCCGTTCGGGATAAGCTCTATAGACACGGCTCACGAAATGCGGGGCCGACCTGCCCGAGATGCGGTCAGAGCGATGAAACCGTTCTGCACGCACTCGTGCAGTGTCCAACCATTTCGGAGCTGTGGGCTTATGTCGAACGACTGCTGTCGCGTGTGGGACGAGTCGGTTTATCAACCGAGTCTATCGTCAATATCGTCACGCCTCCTTCCTTTAAACGGGAAGGAAGAGCTGTATTTATCGTACTTGTGGCTATGGCCAAAGAATGCATCTGGTGGACGCGTCTGAAAGGATTAGGGACAAATACTTTCCTCTCTGGTCAATCTCTCATCAACTTTTTCAAGTATCACTTGAAAAGGAAGGTGAGAGTAGAGAGGCAAGTGTTGTCTAGCAAATGTTTTGAAAAAAGATGGATACATGTAGCAAGAATGGCACGTATAAATGACGAAGCCACCTTGACCATGATTCTATAAAACGTTTTAAAATTTTGTAAACAGAGAGTTACTTACGTTTCTTACATAAATAAAAGAAATTTTATTTAACAAACTGTGACACTAAAGACCGAGGTTACCGTGGTCTTTTCGTAGGTTTTTCTTTCCACGGATAACCTCCCCATTTATTGGGAATTTTCTGTATTATTTCGTATTTTTTGTAAATACCCCAAACGTTTTGCGATGTTTTGTTTTTTTCATCATTGTCCTCACTTTTGCTTTTTTTTTCTGCTTTGTTTTCGCCCCCCTCGAAAAGAAAAAAACTCTACATTTGTATTTTGTCCCCTCTGTGTTAAGCTCTGTGTGGCTAATAAAGAAACATATCTATCTATTTATCTAGCTATCTATCTATCTACATATATGAATATATATAAATATATATATATATATATATATATATATATATATATATATATATATATATATATATATATATATATATATATATATATATTTCTGCTGCTTTTAAATAAAGTATATATATATATATATATATATGTGTTGTTGTACTTGGGGATGGTCATATTGCCAGTTTAGCCAACAAAAACACACGCACTGTATATTTGGTGTTAATTTGCTTCAGTTTTATATTACATTAATCTTAATCTTATTTCGGCCAGAGTTCTTTCGTCACACTTCTGTGACCTCATCAATGGTCCTTTGTTTCCTTCTTTCTTATGTGTGTCTCACCTTGCTAACTATCAGCCATTTTGTATTTTGTATTCCTATTGTATGTGTCTACTCATGCGTGTCCTTCAATGTGTCTATGTCTTTTGTAAGTGCATGTGTGTATGGGGAGTGTCTGTATCACCTATATTCTCTGTTAATACGTGTTCGTTTGTATTTGTTCTTATTTATTTATTTGTTCTGGCCGAAATAAGATTAAGATTAATGTAATATAAAGCTGAATCAAATTAACACCAAATATACAGTGCGTGTGTTGTTATTGGCTAAACTGGCAATATGACCATCCCCAAGTACAACATCTGTTTCAACACACGATTTCACATCAAAAATCTTGCAAAACAAATATATATATATATATATATATATATATATATATATATATATATACACACAAACATATATATATATATATACATATATACGAAGATATATATATATATATATATCTTTTATAGTTTCAGCTTAGAGCTGCGGCCATGCTGATGCACCACCGTGTTGCTACACTGTTATTACAGGGAGCCTCTTACAATATGTGGCACTTGGTGAAGAATGGAGTTTGATTTAGCAACCCTCATTTGCACCTCCTGCCGCGAGGTAGGTTCATCTGGGACTCTCGACAGGAAGAGGTCCAGCTTTGATTTAAAAACCCCTACATCTACTTTGTGCAGGTTCCTCAGGCTCTTTGGGAGAATATTAAAAAGTTGTGTGCCCCTGAAAACCAAACTGTTGCAGTAACTGGTCCTGAAGCGCGATGGCATATATATATATATCTTTATCTTTTACTTGTTCCAGTCATTGGACACAGCCATGCTGGGACACCGTCTTGAAGTTTTTAGTCGAACAAATCCGCCCCCCCCTTACTTATTCCGTTTAAACCAGGTACTTATTTTATCATTTCTTTTGTCGAAACTCTAAGTTACAGAGACGTAAATAGCCCAAAACCGGTTGTGAAAAAGTGACGGTGGATGTGGGTGTGTGGTTCTGTGTGTGTGTGTGTGTGTGTGTGTGTGTGTGTGTGTGGCTCTGTGTGGGTGTGTGTGTGTCGCTCCTTTTCCCTGCCTTTTTCTCCCCTGCTTGCTGCTGTCACGTGACCAGCGGCCAGTGCCTTTTTTCTTCCTTTCTTAGACTGGTCCCAGAGCTGACCAGTTACAAATTGTCTCCTTCATTCTTTCCCTCTTTCTTTCTCTTACTCTGTCACTTCTATTCTAGCCTTTCTACTTACTCTCTGTTTTTCTCTCTCTCTTGTTTTCCTAACCTTTCTCCTTTCTCTTCATTCACTTGCTCCTTATTTCCTCTGTCGCTCCGTCTCTGTGACATGACCAGCGGCCAGTTCCTCCTTTTCTTCCTTTCTTAGACCAGTCGCAAATTCTTTCTCCCCGTTCTCCATCCTTCTAAAACATTTTCGTAGCATAACCCACTACTGTCGTCACCTTGGCCCCAAGGCCGTATTTCGTTCGAATGTCTGCCCTGGTCACCCTCCTAAATCACACTCTGTGTCGTTTTGCTTGCCTTGTTTTGTTTTGTTTTCCCTTGTCCCTAATTCTACACGAGAAAGCTTTTTTTGTAAGCACCTCAAATTGGGAAGCACTCAGACTTGGCCGATAACTGACAAAGAATTATAGACTTTCTGTTTATCTCCCGTTCATTTTTATATTATATATTTATATATATATATATATATATATATATATATATATATTATAATGGAATCTCTATATCTATAAAACAGGGGATGTTTGTGTGTGTGTGTGTACGTGAATGTGGTTTATGTACGTCCACAAATTAGCACGCATGTCGCTGCAATTTTAGAAGAAGATTCGGAATGACCCTATGTGCATTTTATTGAACTTTCTCTCTCAGAGGTACCCGCGTATACCTGTAAAAATCGATAAACTTTTGCCAATTTTGAAGTTTGTTAACATGGCGAAGTCAAATCTGTGCGTACGCGCATGAAGGAGAGAGAGAGAGAGAGAGAGAGGGAGGGAGAGAAATTGTATATTTGTGAGGGGGGAGGGTGAAGGAGTCATACATTTCTTTGCCAGCGTCTGTGTGGTAGGCAGCAAGCAAACAGAAAAAAATACACCCTCTCTCTCTCTCTCTCTCTCGCTCTCTCTCTCTCTCTCTCCTTCTCTCTCTCTCTCTCTCTCTCTCTCTCTCTCTCCTTCTCTCTCTCTCTCTCTCTCTCTCTCTCTCTCTCTCTCTCTCTATGTATCTATCTATCTAGCTATCTCTCCCTCCCTTACATACACATGCCAGTTAGCTCTCTTTCTTTCTTACACACACACACACAGCAACATTACACACAAAACACATGTTGCCAAAAAGAAATAGACGCTATCTTTTTATAGTGAGTATGCCAGAGAGAAAGTGTGGTGCGTATGTGAAGTTGTTTTGTTAGTGTGAGAGAGCAGCATGTGTGTGTGTGTAATGTTGCTGTGTGTGTGAGACAGGGAGAGAAAGAAAGAAAGAAAGAAAGAAAGAAAGAAAGAAAGAAAGAAAGAAAGAAAGAAAGAAAGAGATATAAATGTGTGTAAGGCAGGGAGAGAGATAGAGAAGGAGAGCGCGATCTCTATCTCTGCCGAATTGATGTAAACAAACCCATGTGGTCTGATTTTCACGTTTAAATCGCCATTTCCAAAATATATTTATTTCAAATCATTTATCCGTGTATATATGTAAGGCAAGGTGTGTGTGTTTTGTTGATATACGGGCAACACACACACACACATACGAACATGTATGCGTACAAAAAATATGTATGCAATTGGTGTACATACGTGCGTGTGTGTATGTGTGTGTTGCTCATATAAATATATATATATATATATATATATATATATATATATATATATATTTATATGAGCAACACACACATACACACACGCACGTATGTACACCAATTACATACATATTTTTTGTACGCATACATTCACGTACACACACACACACAAACATCCCCTAATTCTACACGAGAAAGCTTTTTTTGTAAGCACCTCAAATTGGGAAGCACTCAGACTTGGCCGATAACTGACAAAGAATTATAGACTTTCTGTTTATCTCCCGTTCATTTTTATATATATATATACCGGAGTAAGCACATGAAATGTGCAACAAGGTGGAAAAAAGAGTACTCAAATACCAGAGGTAGAGTAATATGTTTTATTTAAAAGCAGCAGAAATATAACAAAAAAACTGTTACTCTGAGTTTCACGTTCCCGTTCATCGGACAGTTTTACTGTCCGATGAACGGGAACGTGAAACTCAGAGTAACGGTTTTTTTGTTATATTTCTGCTGCTTTTAAATAAAGTATATATATATATATATATATATATATATATATATATATATATATATATATATATATATATATATAGATAGATAGATAGATAGATAGATAGATAGATAGATAGATAGATAGATAGATAGATAGATAGATAGATAGATAGATAGGATGATAAATTGAATATTAATTCAATTTAAAACCAAGTGGCCTAGCATATAACAAATCTGAAAATTCAGAAAAAATTGTATTACACGTGTATAAGGGATGACCACTAGGTGGACATCCAATATGCTAGAAAGAGGTCATCAACGACCCAACCACAAACAAAAATAATGTTCTCCAGAAAAATTTCGCAAAACGCCAGAACAGGACAAAATGAGAAATATACAGAATAAAGAATTATCTATGGCCTGCTGCAGTTTCGGACATTAACGTTTTACTTTCGTAACATCCGTGTTCTCATATCTGAACAGAACCGCTTTTGACACAGAGAATCGGGAGCCCTTTTGGTCATTCTATTTTCCTTGCTGGAAGGGTTCCTAACCCATGAGCAAAGAGGGGTTAGATAATGGCGGTGGTGTTTTCAAAGGGATGGCATGTGTAACCTGATCACCTCTGCCGATCAAACGCTCAACCCATGCACCCCAGTTGCAACACTGATTCTGCCCAAATTTGACGTCATGTTACTTAGTTTGGTTTGAAATAAAGAACACTTGATTAGCTTAATAATCCCAACTTAATCCCGGGCAAAGCCGGGCTATACTGCTAGTAATTACTATGGCGCGATGTGTAGATTATATTGTATAAAGGATTGTGGGTAAGGCCAGAACAATGCGAAGTAAATGCAAGGTAAATCACTAAAAAACAAATACATGAATTATTGTAGATTTGCATTCAATATTTTGGGGTCATAAACAGGGTCATTACCCCGAAATATTGAAAACAAGGTAAGTCTGCATTAATTCACATATATTTTTTCTTGTGATTTGCCTTGCATTTAATTCGCATTGAACTGGCCTTACCCACGATCCATTAGATAGATAGATAGATAGATAGATAGATAGATAGATAGATAGATAGATAGATAGATAGACAGACAGACAGACAGACAGACAGACAGACAGACAGACAGACAGACAGACAGACGGACAGAGGGAGAGAGAGAGAGAGAGAGAGAGAACGAATAGTGAGGGATTATCAATCCGGAAAAATTATTTCAATGGGTCTCTGTTGGCACACCAGGCCAACAATATTACTGAGATTAGCGAAGAACTCCAAGTAATCTTTTAGTAGCTTCCCAAGTTATGGTTCATTACCACTCTATATTGTAAAACCTTGGATAAGTAATGGCAACGGCATATAAGAAAATATATTCAAATCACACAATAGAAAATTTTCAAAGTATGATAGCCAAAATTTATGGAAAATATAAATATGTAGTTCTGCATGAATTATCTTAGATTAGAATGTTTGAGGAAATAT